>NC_058403.1:116244514-116280881 GCF_002201575.2 Neomonachus schauinslandi
CTCCCTGCTGAGCAGGGGGCCCGATGCGGGACTCGATCCCGGGACTCCAGGATCATGACCTGAGCCGAAGGCAGTCGCTTAACCAACTGAGCCACCCAGGCGCCCTGTACTTGCTCTTTATTGGGGTTCTGCTGGTGTTATATCTGGAGTCTGTAATTGCAAATCATGAAGACTGAATTTCCAGTCAGTCCCCTGATGAGGAGTACCAGCTGAGATGGGAAACCAAGAGAATCCAGACTTGACATGATAAATGCATGAGGATGTTCCTCAGCTTGAAGTAGGAAGGTGAAGGCTGGAGCAATTCCCTGCCCCAACTCCCATAGAGTTGGGAAGGTTTTATCAAGAGTTTCTTAGGCAGAGAATGGGGCACCCAGAGGGATTCAGGTGCACAAAATGTGGGAATGATGATAATTTTAGAACCTGCTCCGCTTTAATTTTATTTAAAGTTCCCTTCCCCTTGAACCCCATACTTATACTCTTTCTGTGTTTTCTGCCTCAGCAAAATACTACAAAACGGCTCTTCCCTCACCCCAAAATGCAGGATACCAGCACACTCATCTCTTGCCTTTACATGGACAACTCTCAAAAAGTTACCAACTTCTTGGTGGGGGGTGGGAGGGTTGGGGTGGCTGGGTAATAGACACTGGGGAGGGTATGTGCTATGGTGAGCGCTGTGAACTGTGTAAGACTGATGAATCACAGACCTGTACCTCTGAAACAAACAATACATTATATGTTAAAAAAAAAAAAAAAGATAGTAAGAAGGGAAAAATGAAGGGGGGGAAATCGGAGTGGGAGACGAACCATGAGAGACTATGGACTCTGAGAAACAAACTGAGGGTTCTAGAGGGGAGAGGCGTGAGGGGATGGGTTAGCCTGGTGATGGGTATTAAAGAGGGCATGTTTTGAATGGAGCACTGGGTGTTATACACAATGAATCATGGAACACTACATCAAAAACTAATGATGTAGTGTATGGTGATTAACATAATAAAATTAAATTAAAAAAAAAAGTTACCAAGTTCTACTGAACTCCTATTCCTAACATGTTCTGTATCCATTCATTTCAGCTTCTCTGGAATGCTCTGGGGTTCCCAGTGGAGGTCATCATGATCTTTCACCTGGACCACCATGACAATCTAAGAATTAGTGTCTCCAGCTAATCAATTCTCCACATGGCAGGACTAAAATAATAGCTCTCTTATACTAGAACATTCATAATGTATAAAAATATTGAATTACAATAATGTACACCTGAAACTAATAGGATATTATATGTCAATTATACTTCATTTAAAAAAAAAAGAGAGAAAACCTATCTCAGTCTTAAGTGTTTTTGTGGTCAGAATTTCTTGGTACAACATAAAGGGCCCTCCGTTATCTAGGATGTTTTTGGATTTTTAGTTCCATCTCTTGGTAGACATTTCCTCACATCCCTAAACTCTGACATTCTCAGCTGCTTGGGGTTTTCTGAAAACATGTTTGCATAAGCTATTCTAATAGGAACATCCTTTTCTTCTCTTATTTACCATGCCAACAGCTTGTGAGGATCTCCTTTTTGAAGCTTTTGTAATCCTTCCCCTCCCACTTCAATTGAAAAGAGCCATTTCCTCTTTCATACTACTGTTTGAACTTGTACATTCTTTTATGGTCACTCCTTTACCTATTTCTCAAATGTGTTTATTTACCTGCCAATTTCTCTAAGCTGGAATATAAGAGTGAACCACACCTAACTGATATTCTTAGTGCTTAGCCCAGGGTCTGGCTCCTAAAAAGAGCTCCTTAAATATTTGTTAAATGTGTAGTAAGATGCTTCAAGGCTGAACCTTAGTGATTCTGAAGGAGTGAATGCAGGAAATGTAGATAATTTGTTATTTTAGCTAAGGGGCAGATGAAATTTATTTTAAGAAAATCTATTAATGGGCCATTTGTTATGCAAAGGTAAAGACAAATTCAATTCCAGTATGTCCAAGTCAGGACACAGAGAAGCTGAACTGAGCCACATTAGGATATGCAGTAGATTGTCTTCGTTTTGCTGAGAGTGGTGTTTTCTTTTTGTTTTCTGTTTTTTGTTTTTTTTACAGAGATTATCATGGCATTCAATGGACAACAGGCTGGAAATAGGTTGGAGTAAGGAAATAATAGATCTCCACCTTTGTGACATGGTCAAAGGCACTTATAGGTCTGGGTAGTAGGCTGGCCCTAAAACATGGAATCTATCTGAGGTCTAAAGAGAGAGTTGGGTAGCAGACGGGCCCAAGGTAAGGTAAGAACATTGATAGAGTCTTACTTTTCCTTGTTTCTATTTTAATTTCCTCCATAAGCTCCCAGCCTCCAGTTGTATTAAATACTCTAGTCTGAATTTAGTTGAGCTTTGGTGATTCAATGGTAGTGAATGGTGGTGTCCACTCAGGACAAAGCAGCTTAGTTAGAGCAGTGGCGGTACCTCACAATGTGCCCAGAGAAGCTCTGGGTTCAGAACAAAATGGCCTGGATAGAGCTGCTGCAAGCTCTTATGGCACCCTTATAAAAATTAGAAGAAGGTGCCCATTCTTTAGTACCCCTTACTTACCTCTGCCAGGAAATTCATCTAATATACTCATGATTTTGTTAAATTAACATTTTTTCAAGTGGAGCATAGGGTGCCAGATGGTGATCTGCAGTTTAACAACAGACCACAAGAGAAATTCAGATAGAGAAGTTTATTATTCACAACCCTGGAGGAGGTATCTGGTACTTCCAACAGTGACATAACAACGGTCCCCATGGCTAGTGAAAAATGGAAATGGGCAGTCATTTTTGAGCTTTCTGTGGATTCTGTAAGCTACTGGATTTCTTTCTAACAAGCCAGCTTTCAGCATAAATAGAGTGGAATTTTCTTGCTTGCATCTAAAGCCCCTGATCTCCATCATAACCAATTATCCTTTGGTTTATAAAATGCAATACTCTTTACTTGCTCTGGATGAAGGGTGTGTATGAGCATATACATGCATGTGGGGGCTTGGGATAGGCAAATAGAACTTTTATGGCTTTAGAACAAACTACCATGAAACATTTTGAAAATTTTTCAAATATTTAAGACACTATATTACAGGGTTTGAAGAAAGGAACTAGCATTTGTGGGGGTCATTGAATATACCACGTGTGCTATGTTTGTTATTTTATTTCAACTCCAGAACAACTTTTGTCATAAGCACCAGTGACACTACAGAAAGTTTCAAGATGGGGCGCCTGGGTGGCTCAGTCGTTAAGCGTCTGCCTTCGGCTCAGGTCATGATCCCAGAGTCCTGGGATCGAGCCCCGCATCGGGCTCCCTGCTTGGCAGGAAGCCTGCTTCTCGCTCTCCCACTCCCCCTGCTTGTGTTCCTGCTCTCGCTATCTCTCTCTCTGTCAAATAAATAAATAAAATCTTAAAAAAAAAAAAAAAAAGAAAGTTTCAAGATAGCTAAAGCAGCTTAGGCATACTTTAATTGCCATTTCTTAGAAATTTAAACCTCTACTTTATGTAATGCTCTCTCCCTTCAATATCTTTATTACTGTTTTTGTTGTTATCTTTGAATTCGTCACTGTGTTTAATACAATACTTCTTACACAGTAGGCCCTCAGAAATGTTTAATAAATGGCATTGGCATCATATGACATATGCTACCCCAAACTGCCTTTTTCGGAGTAAGTAAAAAGCTACTTTGTATTCACTCCCACTATCGTAGCAATGGGTTTTCATTTTCTTATGGACCATATACAGCATAGCAATCTTGATGTCTCATCAAACTTGCTAAAAGAATTTACCTGTCTGTATATGTCTGTGCATGTATAGATCTTTTGTTTTGGAAAATGACATTGACTGTGATTACTATCTGCAGATCATTTAAATGACTGCTGTATAATTAGCCATCATTTCTACATTGTACACGCAAAAATTCCCATTTGATTTTAACCCATTGTTGCTATTTATGTGCTGTTAACTTTTCTCATTTGGATTGCAACACACCACTTAGATTCATTTTCAGCCAGATTATTTTATGAGACAGTTGGGAATCTCTTGTCCCAATTGCTCCCAAATGGTGCTGCATTCATTCATTTAATAACTATTTATGAAGCATCTGCTGTGTGCCAGGCTCTGTAGGGACTTTGGCGCTATTTGGACTTTAATGAATTGTAAGCGTTGCCTTAATGTTTTACATGGGCCCTTGGTTTTTATATTAGTAACATGAAAATCTCAGTTGCTGTAACAAAGAACTCAACAAACCAGTGGACTAAGGAATATGATTCCTCTCATGGTCCAGGATAATTAGCTGCTCTCTGTACCACATGACCATTCAGGGACCCAGCTTCCTTCTCTCTTGCTTCTGGTCAGCACCCTTATTTGAAGGGCCAAGGGTGAGTCACAAGCACTTCCTTGTTCCATTTCACACAAAGGAAAAGTAGGAAGGAAGCTGCATGTACATTTTTTTTAAAGCCCAGGTCTGGAGTGACACGCACACTTCTGTTCATACTCCATTGGCCACACCTACAAAGGGGACTAGAACATGGTAATCCCTAGCTAAGTGTCCACATGCACAGGTCCAGCTACACTTGCACATAGGAAGGGAAGATGGAAATTGTTCTGTCACAGCCTCAGGACACCTAAGACTCTTCATGCTTTGCACCTTGTCTTTTGAACAGTGTAAGTCACTGCCTTTTTTAAATCACCACTTTAAAGCCATTCTGAAGCCTCACTTTTTTTTCTATATTTTTATTGAAGTATAATTGACATACAATATCCTGTGATTTTCAGGTATACATCATAGTGATTCAATATGTTCTATAATATGAAATGACCCCCACAATAAGTCTGGTTACCACCTGTCAAAGTTACTACAGTATTATTGACTATATTCCCTATGCTGTACATTACATCCCCACGACATTTATTTTCTAACTGGAAATTTGTACCTCTTAATCCCTTTTACCTATTTTGCCTGTCCCCAACTCCTCCCGACTCTGGTAACCAATAGTTTTCTACATCTATGAGTCTGTCTCTATTTTTTTGTTTGTTCATTTGTTTTATTTTTTAGATTTCACATATAAGTGAAATCATACAGTATTTGTCTTTTTCTGTCTGACTTATTTCACTTTGCATACTGCCCTCTAGGTTCACCCATCTTGCCACAAATGGCAAGATTTCTTTCTTTTTTATGGCAGAATAATATTCCCTTTGTGTGTGTGTGTGTGTGGTATTTTCTTTATCCATTCACCCATAGGTTGTTTCCATATCTTGGCTATTGTAAATAATGTTGGAATGAACACAGGGGTACATATATCTCTTGAATTGGTGTTTTTGTTTTGTTTTGTTTTGTTTTTGGATAAGTACCCAGAAGCAGAATTGCTGGTAGTTCTATTTTTAATTTTTTGAGGAACTTCAGACTATTTTTTGTAGTGCCTCTACCAATTTACATTCCCACCAACAGTGCAGAAGAGTTCCCTTTCTCTACATCCTTACAACACTTGTTATTTCTTGTCTTTTTTATTATAGCCAGTCTAACAGATGTGAGGTGATATATCATTGTGGTTTTGATTTCCTTTCCCTGATGATAAGTGATGGTGAACATCTTTTCTTATACTTGTTGGTTATCTGTATGTCTTCTTTGGAGAAATGTCTGTTTAGATCCTTTGCTGTGTGAGATGCTTATGTTTTATATTTAGTGTTTATTTTCTCATTATATAGCCAGGCCTTTTCCTTCCCCTGCATTGAGTTATGATGGGTGAGCTATACTGAAACCTGGAAACAGAAGTTACCTGATGCTCTTGCTTTCAAAAATGAGTTAATTGAATGGATTGTATTAGGTCAGTCTTTCTCAAAATTAGCCTTGCATCAGAGTCACATGGAGGGTTTGTTAAAATACTTCCTGCTGGACCCCTACCTCAGAGATTCCAGTTCAGTAGGTCTGGGGAAGGCCTGATAATCTGCATTTCTAGCAAGAACCCTTGGTGCTGCTGATGCTATTGCTCTCAGGATCGCACTTAGAGAACCCCTGTAAGAGAGGTAGGATGGAGAGAAGAGTATTCCAAGAGTACTTCAGAAGCAGCATAAGAAAGGAAAACAATTTCCTTAGGCTGAGAAGGGGTCAAAGGTTCCAGGGACCTGAGGCTTTCTAGGTGTCCTAGGGAGATGTCAGATGCCAGGTAACGGCTACCATCAGAGTCTACCATCTTAGCACAAAAAGGAGCAGTGCCCCTGGCCTCAAGGGAACATGTGTGTTTTGCTAACTCACATAATAAAGAAGGACTGAACTCCTGGCTGCTTCCCACCCTTCTAAATGTTTTCTTCTGTGTAAGGTCCCCTGGACCTTCCCATAACTCTCATGAGGAGGCCTAATAATCCCAAAGTTCAATTTCCCAACAGGTCTGGCAGATTGAGACATAGACTGAGACTGAAGTTCTAAGCATAGCCAAAAATAATGCCTGGTTTCTGAATTATTTTCTGACCATTTCACAGAAGCATGGAAGGAGCGGGGGGGGGATCACTATATTTAAAGGAGTTGACAATGGAAAGAGAGAGTGATGTAAATACAGTTTAAATACTCAACAGGTATTGACAGTGAGACAAACCACTGTGAAAGAAAATGGAAATGTCCCTATTATAAAAGCATGGTGTTCATAATGAATCACTCATTAATGCATATTTTGTTGTGTACAGACCACACAACTATTTGACATAGAACTTGCCAAGTTTAGTCTGAGGCTAAACTTTACATTATTTGTGTAGAAGCCACAACTCCTCACTTTCTGTACCTACATGAACTCTCAGGTCACATACTATATGGTCCTACTGGATGTGGCATAAATGGAATATAACATGCAGCACTCCTTCCAAAAGGCAATACTGAATTATTCTTTATCTACTTATATATTAGACCCAATACATTTTTGGTAACTATAAAAATAATAAAACTGCACACTGAGTATTGGTACTACTTCACAGCTCTAATTTCAAAATAAATTAGTAAAAGTAGCAGCTTCTGCAGTAAAAGCATCACAGGATCCAAAACTTTTAGCAACAAGAAAGAAATATAGTGTATAGAGGGCACTTATAAATCAGCTGAACAGTCAGCCTCTGTCCACTGTGGTTTGGGATTCTTTTTCGGTTAAAATGTAGGGAGTTCTTATATGTGTCATTTGGTTAAGATATAAGGAATTCTTAGACATTGTGCTAGGAAATGCGCATGTATTTCTCATTTAATTCCTCCAATAATGCTATTGGGTCAGTACTTGTTTTAGTTCAGGCTGCCGTAAGAAAATACCATATATTGGGTGGCTTAAACAACAAAAACTTATTTCTCACAATTCTGGAGGGTGGAAGTCCGAGGTCAGAGTGTCATAAGGGTTGGTATCTGATGAGAGCTCTCTCCTTGGGTATTATATTACTACTTTCTCACTGTGTCCTCACATGACCTTTCCTTGGTGTGTCTGGATGGAGAGAGAGAGTGAGCTCTTTCGGATGGAATGAAAGCAAGTTCTCTGGTGTCTCTTCTTACAAGGGCACTAATCCCAACACCCTTATGACCTCATCTAAACCTATCTCCTAAAGGCCTCATCTCCAAATAACATCACATGGGGCATTAGGACATCAACATATGAATTTTGGAGGATACAGTTCAGTTTGTAGCAGTACTACTATTATATCCATTTTATAAATGGAGAAATTGAAGCTCTGAAAAGTTTAGCTAATCAGTGAAAGAACCAGGAATTGTACACTTTCTGATCCCTTAGAGGCCAGACTACCCTTATGGAGCCATCCTTGGGACAGTTTCACTAGCTGGTGTCAGTATCTCTTAATTCCCCAGGCCTTAGCGGCTTTTATCTACAGTTCCAAGTCAACATCTCTTCCTGATCATTCAGGGCCTCATCCCTTATAAAGTGTAGCCCTCAGTGCACCTGGGTGGCTCAGATGGTTAAGTGTCTGCCTTCGGCTCAGGTCATGATCCCAGGGTCCTGGGATCGAGCCCCGCATCGAGCCCCGCGTGGGGCTGCCAGCTCAGCGGGGAGTCTGCTTCTCCCTCTGCCATTCCCCCTGCTTGTGCTCTCTCTGTCTCTGTCTCTCTCTCTCAAATGAATAAATAAAAAATTTAAAATAAAAATAAAAATAAAGTGTAGCCCTCCAGTCCTTCTGGGAGATGGCAGGCAGGTATTTCCTATGGGCAGCAATAATTCACCTTTAGTAGGACTATGTCTCCTCAGGCACCTGTGCTCTCCATCCCCAGTCCCAATGCCTCACCCTGGGCTCTCCTGGAGCCCTCGAGCTTTATGACTTCCTACTGGAAATGTTTATTGAATATTTTCTGTGTGCACGATACTACATAAGCAAGTGAAAAATCAAATATATATTGACTCCAAATTATGATACATGTTTACATGTGTGTTGCAGAGGGCAAAAGACATCTTTCTTCCCCTTTTTATGAGTGTATTAAGAAAAAAACACCCATACTCAGCCATCAAAAAGAATGAAATCTTGCCATTTGCAATGACATGTGGAGCTAGAGAGTATTATGCTAAGTGAAGTAAGTCAGTCAGAGAAAGACCAATACCATACGATTTTGCCCATATGTAGAATTTAAGAAACAAAACAGATGAATATAGGGAAAGGGAAAAAAAAGAGAGGAAGGCAAGAAAAAAAGGGAGGCAAACCATAAGAGGCTCTTAACTAGAGTTAAGAGGGTTGCTGGAGGGGATGTGAGGGTGGGCTAAATGGGGGATGGGTGTTAAGGAGGGCACTTGTGATGAGCACTGGGTGTTGTATGTAAGTGATGAATGACTAAATTCTACTCCCAAAACCAATATTACACTATATGTTAACTTTAAAAGGAAGTAAAGAAGGAAGGAAGGAAGGGAAGGAGGGAGGGAGGGAGGGAGGAGAGAAAAAAACATCCAAAACTTGGAAAAAAGGGAAAAGAGGATAGTATGCTCTTTTAAAATCATACTAACTAGTGGTTCTTAACCAGGGGTAATTTTGTCTCCCAGGGGTCATTTGCTAATATCTGGAAACAGTTTTAATTGTTATGATTGGGAGGAGAGGTGGTACTGACGTTCAGTGAGTAGAGGCAGGGGTGCTGCAGAGCATCATGCAACCCACAGGACAACCTCCAACAACGGTTATCTAAGGTGTCCAGCCGAAAGTGTCAGTAGTACCGAGGTCAAGAAACCTATCCTAGAGCATTGTCTACCAAATCTGATGTTCTAGGGGACTGCAAGTTTGACTTTCTATTTATTGTTGATTATGTCTCCACTATGTGAAGTTGGATGTTAACTTCTAGAAGACTGATGAGCTGCCAATGATTTCTGTCCAGAACAAAAGTTTTATTGTACTACTAATTGTAGTCATTGGCCAGTTTTTTTAAATCTAGCTTTGCAATTTTATTCCAGCATTCTTTTTTTCTCTGAATCTACATATACTTGATGCTCAGTATTTGTGGCAGTTACGTTCTATGAAGTTACTGTGAACACCAAATTAGTGAATAATGAACCATTAGGTCTCTACTCTGTAAAGTTGGAGCTGCCAAAGATTTCTGTCTAGCACAAAACTTTTATTGAGGAAATACACGGTTAGATTCTTTCAAGCCTCTCATCACATTTTCATCAATTAGTCAACACATAACCCTGACTTATGTGGGTTTCTCTTTAAAGACGCCTTATTTACTATATATTGTTGATTCATTAAGACTGAACTCACAGCCAACATCACTATATATAACTCATGTTTGAAGGAAGCTTATCTAATACACGTATTTTCTCTGTAAGGCATATAACAGCTTTCTTGAGCTTAAAAACAATAGATGGCATCCCAACACTATGTGTGGGAGTCATTTTGAACAGTATAATCACCAAAAGTAAAAATAAAAATTTTTTAAATGTGGCAATAAGTAGACCTCAAAAAGGACACTCATTTACAGTATGAGAGCTGAAGCAAGAAGACACAGTGTCTTCCTCTTTGATGGCAGCTGGGAACTTAGGGGTTGGGAAACTCAAATTTTTTGCTTCTTTGCACCACACTTCTGCATGTCCATGAAGGCTACATAAATAACCACAAAAGTGCCGCAAGTATTGATTTTGGGGTTATAATTAAACTTTAGTGGGGAGGCAAGTTAACAAATACGAAATCTGTGAATAATGAAGATCTACTATATTAGTTTCTTAAATTCTTTTTTGAACCAGACTTCCATCCTGTTAGTTCCTTCATTACTGAATTAAATAAATATTTGATATATGCTCACTACATTTATAAGAGAGTTGTGTTTTTAGCTTTTTGAATATTTAAATAGAAAGTTTAACACTTTTGGGGTGTCAAGATTTATTATGTAGGTAGACAAATGCTTGATGTTTTATAGTGTTTTAGTGCGATAGTTATCCCAGATTTATCTTTGGGGCGTGAGTCCCAGGATAGTGGGGACTAGACCCAGAGACAAATGTACATGGCAGACAATTCACTATGTTTACAGCCTTCTCTCCCTTCACGTGTTTCTGAGCTAAGTTCCCTGTGGCTGACACCTATTTCTCTCAGGATGAATTTTCCCTTAGGGGGTTCTTAGTCTTTGGGAAAACCAGCTTCTACTGAGCCCACTGAACAGTTTCTGGAAATGTCACACATGTCTGAATCCCAGGCTAAACTCAAGCTGGGACTTCTAGAGATAGGTGGGAAGCTGCTTTTTGGGGTCACAACAAGAGTAAAGTCAAGGAGGCTGAGGTCAGAAAAGGTTCAACAAGATTAAACCAAAAAGAATTGTGAGGGGAAAGACTCTCCCCAGAGTGAATCTTCTGGGAACTAAGGAAATTCTCTTTCATCATAGAACTTTCTGGAAACTAAAGAAATAAGGTCCATGGCCTGTAGCAAAATAAATGTATAACATCCTCAGCATACAATGGAGAATTTATCAGAAAATTAACGTGTAAGGAGTCTTTGCAAGTAGGAGGTTCTACATTATATTATGCTGCTAAGAGGAAGGCTGATGTCTTGAGAACCCAAAGTAAACGTATGGTCCCTACATACTTAGGATCCATGTGAGTTGTAATTTTTGGTACTATCATACAGTTTTTGCTTGGGGACTCTTTATATTACAAATGATATTTGCGATATTTTCCTTTTTCTTTCCTTTCCCTTACCCTTTCTTACCTTTTAGTAACCTGGATTGCCCTTAGAGCCTTGTGAAGATTACAAAGGTGCTGTTTTCATCATCTGCAGCCCTGGTTCTCAATCTGGAGATACTTTTGTTAAGGGTGGATAGGGAGTCGTCCAAAATATTAATAGTGCCAAGGTTTTGAAACTGGCTTACCTAGGGGTCAGCAAACTGTTTCTGCAAAGGAATGGATAGTAAGCATTTTAGGTCATATTCTTTTGCAACAACTCTACTCAGGTTGTAATGTGAAACTAGCTATAGACAATGTGTAAACAAATGAACATGTCTGTGTTTCAATAAAAGTTTATTTATTTATAAATAAACAAGGAGGCCATTAGGTTGAGTTAGTTCTATTGCCATGATGGCCTATGTAAGTAAACTAAAATCTAAGCCTATAAATGATTCAAATTTATGATATTGAAACTTCAGGATAACCAATCACAAATAGCCAACTAGGCTTTAAGAGATGCTTAACCCACTGAGCCACCCGCTGAGCCACTGCCCCCTTTTCTCTATAAAAGTCTCTCCCTAAGCTCCTTGTCAATGGAGCTCTGCTAATAATTTCTGATTTGGTAATGCCCAATTACAATAGATTTTTGCTCAAAGAAATTAAAAAAAAATTAATATGCCTGTTTATCTTTTAGCAACATTGAAATTTGAACTTCATGTAATTTTTATATATCACAAAATATATTCATTTGATGTTTTTTCAAAAATTTAAAAATATAAAAAAAAAATGATTACTTAGCCGGCAGCCCATAAAATAAGAGGTCGTTGGCAAGATTTGGCTCATGGTCCCAGTGAACAGAAAGTTTTTTGCTTCCATCTATTTTAGAGGAAGCACACTATTTTCATTCAGCAAGAGCATTTATTCTTTTTTTTTTTTTAAACTTACAACATTTTAAAGTATGATTTGTGTTGGGTATTATATACCAGTGATTCAGCTAAGAAGAGCTGTGGTTGAAGAATAGTCCTTTTTATGTAAGCAATCATGTTATGTTCTGGTCATAAAGAACTGAATATTTAATAGGCTCATGGACTGAGGAAAATTGTTCTTTTTCTTAAGTGTTTATGATTTGCTTATTTAATCTTTGTCCCCCTTTTCAGGCTTCTTGGCTTTTTTTGGCTCAGTACTGGATTTTCAGAGTGAGGCAGACCCAATTTTCTATGGGGCTGATATTTCACCAGTGGTGAGTTCATTCAGATTCTGGGTCATTTACATTTCAAGTCTGCAATTTGATCTGATTACCACTGGTTGAAAAGAAACACTAAAAGCTTTATTATGTGGAATGAACTGGATAACCCATCCCAAGGGCTGGGGTAAGATTGGGAGAAATTGGGAGTCTGGAGGGTAGTTGCTTTCTTTTTATTTCTTAGCAATGGAATATCATGGAAGAGTTTCACAAACATCATTTTTCAAAGAACAGCTGAAAAAAGCTTGAAATTTTTGCTAAAGAACCAAGGAAGGAGAACGGCCTCGTGCCAGGGCGAAGGGAAGAAAGAATGGGAGGAGAACAAAAAAGGAAAGGCTGAGACATGCTTAAGAAGAGGAAAGGGGTACAATATTGTGCTTCCAATAATTTCTCCTTTCCTAAATGGTATAAAGGGTACCTGAAAAAAAACTTCTAGAACTGATAAAGGAGTTTGCTACAGTGCCCAGATACAGTATAAAATATACAAAAATCAGTAATTTCTCTAAGTTTATCTATTAGAAGACATGGTAAGGAAAACACAGTATCCCATCCCCCGTGTCAACAAAAGACATAAAACAGCTAAGAATTAAGCCTATGAAGGGCGCCTGGGTGGCTCTGTCGTTAAGTGTCTGCCTTCAGCTCAGGTCATGATCCCAGGGTCCTGGGATCCAGCCCCACATCCCTACATCGGGCTTCCTGCTCCGCGGGAAGCCTGCTTCTCCCTCTCCCACTCCCCCTGCTTGTGTTCCCTCTCTTGCTGTGTCTCTCCCTGTCAAATAAATATATAAAATCTTTCAAAAAAGAAAAAGAATTAAGCCTATTAAGAAATGTACAAAACATACATGATGAAAACTATAACATTTTACTGACGGGTGCAAAGAAAAAACTGAGTAAGTGGAGAGACATTGTTTTAGTCAGGGTTCTATCAGTGAAGCAAACCCATTATGAGTGATGGAGAGTAAGGGATTTATTTATTTATTTTTTAAAGATTTTATTTATTTATTTGTGAGAGAGAATGAGAGACAGAGACCACGAGAGAGAGGAGGGTCAGAGGGAGAAGCAGACTCTCCGCCAAGCAGGGAGCCCGATGCGGGACTCGATCCTGGGACTCCAGGATCATGGCCTGAGCCGAAGGCAGTCGCTTAACCGACTGAGCCACCCAGGAGTCCGAGGGTAAGGCATTTATTAAGGAGTTAGACCTTACCACTATGGGAACCAGTTGAGAAATCAATGTAAGGCAGTTGTTTTTGCATCTGGCACTGGCCTTGTGCCCACAGAGTTGGCAAATGGTAAAGAAAGATGATCTTAAGTGGGGGGAAGAGCAGGGAAAGACTGGAAGTTGTGTTTTCCACTCATCACCTCCAACCTCAATGATGCAGGTGACTTGCAGGACAAGCTGGCACCCTTTCCCATGGTGAGCCTGGCACATGAACTTGACCCAGATTCAGAGAGCTCAAGGAGGAAGTGTGGCAGTAACTGGAAGAGCTGTAGGCCCAGCTGGTGCTTCATTTCTTCCCTTCAAATCTTGTCTATATTCCTTCTGTGGCCAACCCTCACCAGAACCATGTAGGGGAGGAAAGTGTGAGAAGTATAGGTCCAGCTTAGCTAAGTTGACCCTGTATAAAGCAACCATACATACCATGGCTCTGGATAATAATAATAATAATGTAATAGTCAACACATAGCATGTGCTCCATGTTAGACACTTTTCTAAGAGTTTTTCATTTGTTAACTCATTTTAAACTTCACTTACAACTATCTGAAGTAAGTATGATTATTAGCCTCATTTTATAAATGAGGAAACTGAGCTTTAAGAGGTTATTAACTTGTCCGTGGTCACAGAGCTTACAAGTGGCAAAGCCATCATTCAAACCCAAATGGTCTGGAAAGACTGCACTTTTTAAAATGTTGAAGCTTCCCAGATTAATGTACTTTAATATAATCTCAATTAAAATCCTAATGTGTGAATATTGAGCATTTGTGAGTTTTTCTGCAGGGTATCTTGAAGAGTGAACATGTGACTACACATTATAAAACTTTAGTAACTGAAATACAGAAATTATATTTCATAATATGAAATTATGGAAACACCGTATTTTTTAAGAATCAACAAAGAATCAAAGATAGCCCTGAACAGAGTTTAACACATACACCTAGAGAAAAAGAGATAGAACTTGACAAATGCACTCTCAGATAACTGGCTTCTGGGTAAGAATCCAGTGAGACCTCATCTCCCTGCATTACACTGTGACTGACATTGAAAGAGGGGAGGCACCATCAGTCAGTTTCATACTTTCTCACGGCCATCCTTGTGAACCTGCCATGTCAGCACTTTTTTCCCCATGTACCTGGGTACTGTCCTGGGCAGTCCCATGTACCTGGGTACTGTCCCATCATTTATCCAACCATTTCTAGATAGTAAGTCTCTCAAGTCACATTCAGTCATAAAAGTAGGAGTGGTGAGGAGCAGAAAATTCTGACAGGCATCTGACAGGAACTCTGAGCCTGCTCCCCCTCGCTGTCACAGATGTTTAAAACTGACTCTTTGTCGTACAAGGGTTTTCTGGATGCTACTCTAAGAGTCCCCTGTTGGGCCCCTTCCACTGCAGAGCTTCTTATGGGCTAATTTTTTACCTCCCACATTAGCCTCTTTCTCCCTTTCCTTGTGACTTCCTGGTTAAGATGTAAGATGACCAACCACCCTGATTTACCTGGGACTGAGGGGTTTCCCAGGATATGAGACTTTCAGCACTAAAGTTGGGATAGTCCTGGACAAATCAGGAGGGTTGGTCACTGTAGAAGATTCCAATTAAATAACACCTCTGCACCACCACGCCTGTCCAAATCTGCCCCCTGAGAAATAAGCACTTTTGCCCCACTATTATTCCCCAAATGCAGCCTTTGCTGCCATGGGTCACTTTGGTTAATCTGTCCCCAGAGACTACTGGCAAGTGACTTGAGCCATTCTAGTCCTCTGAGTCCCCAAATGCCAGGGCACCACATACCATGCTCCCAGGATGGCTCCCTAGAAGTCCCCAACTGGGCTTCAGATGAAGAGGAAGAGGTCCCAATTTGTCCCCTCAGGGTAGGTGTGGGACCTACTACTCTCTCTAAAAAGCCCCCTCCCTTGGCTTTTTCACTGTCAGTTATTTTAGACCTTTTTCTATGGGTTGGCTAAGGGCCCCACTCTGGTGTTTGTCGCTCTTTTGCTAGTGCTGCTGAGGCACTTGGGAATGTGGGAGCACTTGCCACCCATTTGTTTTTGTCACAACCTCTTTAGACCTTAGACAAAAATATAACAGAAAAAATTAAGAGTTTTAATATCATGTTTCATAAACCCATTAACCACAAAAAAGAAAATATTAGGGCAAGAGAGAATGAAAATAGCTGATTTGATACATAGAAATGTTAAATCAGAAATTATATGTCAAAAATCATATACAAATTTAAAAGTTAAATGACAACCAGCAATATATTTCCAATAAAATAACAAGAGGCTGATAAACATAATTATATTTTTAAAAGTTTACAAATAATAATCTAGAGTCCACATATCACCACTTGCACCCCACCTCTCCTGTCCTAGCCTCTCTTGACCAATTTCTTGGCCTAGAAGCATAGGAATTTAGGATAGTGGATGTCTCCCTTACCTCCTTATGTTCTTTTCATCACCAATAGTCAGAATGATCCTTTAAACATGTAAACAAGATCATGTCATTGCTCTGTCTGAACTTTCTTTATGGCTTTCCATTACATATAAAATGAAACTCAAAGTCCTTACATAGTGTGGGACAGAAGGGTCAGGCCATCAGGTGCTGGCTACATTTCTGACCTTATTTACAACCTACCCCTCTGTGAGAGGAGGGACTTTGTTTATGACTATCACTCAGCACTTACAACTGTGCTTAGCACAGGGCAGGCATTCACTAAATTTTTGTTGAATGTATAATTTAATGGATGGATGACTGGAAGAAAACACCAGTAACATAAGGAGTTTATTTAAAGAAAGGATTCATCACTGACTAGTTGATAAGGGCACTCTCATGTATTGCTTAAAGAAATACAAATTTAGAAACATTTTTGGGAACTAATTTGGAAATAAGAATGTCAAATATATGAAGCTCATATCACTTTAAGATTTAGTAGTTTCAACTTCAGAAATCCAGAATACGACCTCTCAATTGATTTAGGTAAAAGGAGTTCATTATAGCATTATTAATCATAATGAAAAATTGGGAACAACCTAAATGTCCAACAATATGGGAAAAGTTTAACCCATTTTTATTTACTCACATGATGGAATATTATATAGATATTAAAATGGATTCCAAATAAATTTTTACTTCTAGGCAATTCTTAAGAAAATTTACATGCTATAATGCTCATTTTAAAAATGCAAAATTTTAGATATCATATGATTGTAATTTTTAAAAATTATGCATAAATGAAAGATTGAAGGAAATCATTACAATATTAACTACAGTTAATTTTGGTTGGTGGGATAAATTTTCTTCTTTATACTTTTTAAATTTCAAATTTTCTTATGTGTAGAATCAGGAAAATATATAAAAATTAATTTTAAAAATTATTGCGATTGCCAGAGAAACTACTGATCACTGAATGCTTGTGGTCCTTAACACTTCCATAGACAGGTGTAGGGCAGTAGATTGATGAACATGAATCAAAGGTGCATAAAATTAAATTCATTTCCTTAAAAAACAAGGCCAGAGAATGATATGACAGGATTTAATGTACTCCTATGGTCAACTGTGCATAAAAAGGAACTTCCTTTATTTTTTATATCTGGTCCCATATTACTCTACCTTCTTGCAAGCCTCTTGATGGTAGAAAATATTTGATTTGTTAGGTGAATTGTCTCCATCTCACCCAATTTAAAATAGTATATTTTGGATAATTATTCTGTGTTATTCCATCCTTTCCTTATCTGGTTTATGTAAATCTGGGGGCATGTTTCATGAGTTATCTCTAGAAATGTTTCATTTCATCCTTGTCAGCCCTAGTTACAGGATCTCACTTTATCTGGCCATTTGCCATATCTGCCACAATGTCTTTGCCTCTTAGTGACTGGGGTCCTGCTCTGTGAAGGGAGGGAAGCTGGTCTCACCTAGGGTTAGGGGCAGTGTTTGCAGCTGATGTTTATAACAACTAGCTTTTATTGAGCACATACCATGTGAAAGGGCATTGTCCTAAGAACTTGAGGTGTACTAGCTTGTGTAATTCTCATACCAGCACTGTGACATAGATACAGATAAGGAAACTGAGGCTCATAGAGACTAAGTGCCTTGCCCAGAGACTATAAAGACAAAGTTAGAATGTTCATGAACCTTGCCGCTGCCCCTCATTGTCAGCTCCTCACATTGCAGCCTACTCAGTTGACCCCAGGTCTCCTTGGGATCCCTTCCTCAAGCTTCCAGAACACTTGGCTACTTTTCCACAGGCTAGTGGAGTGGTCAGGCTCTATGAAGTTCTAGATGCCTGTACCTTAATTCTCCAACCATTGCTGCATTACCTTGCCCCGGCTGGATTGGAGGCAGGAATGACAGGCTGGCAGTTTTCCCAGAGTCCTCACAGAGAAAAGATAATTTGTCCCCTTGACTTCAGTTTTCCAGAGCCTGCTCTCTTGCAGCCTTCCAGGAGACTTGCTTTCTCACCAATTCTGTTCCTGTAGCCTCTGTATGAGCTTTTTCCTTCTGAGCTTTGTCCTTTCTCCTCCTTTTCTGATCTTCAAACTTTAGATCTTGATGTGTGAAAATTCAGCTATGGGATATTTGAGAAAACCATTGAAAAGTTAGGTTATTAGGAGAAAAAAAGACTCACTAGGAAAAAAGTTCAAACAAGTTTTCTTAACTTCAGATACTATTTTAGTTTGTTGCTTTTCTCTATTGGTCTTTACAGTGAATTGCTGAAGAGGGGGGAAAAACACCTGCATTGTACAGAAAAGACACTGGGTGGTATTTGACAAAATTACCCTTCTCCTTATCCTCATTAACCCTAACAGATCCATGCTAGCTTGGCCATGCCCACCATCATGCCTTAGTCAGTTGTTCTGCTTTCCTCCTGCCAATACACTCAGGAGCTGTTAGTATCTAAGTTCAGTCATTCACGTCGACATTGGGAAAGCTCTTGGACTTCAAAGGACCCTTACTTAAACTTCACAATGGTGAAAGTAAAACCTTAAACATCAAAACTGACATCTTAGCTATAATTAGGTTGTGTGTGACAAGTAAGAGTGGGAGAAAGGACTCAGAGAGGAAGCCTATAGAGAGCCTGTGAGAGCATCAGCATTTTGTCCAAAATACCCTCTTCTTTCTATTATGAATGTTATTGCACAAAGGGAATGTTGTGTTACCTGCACAGAAAATTACTTGCAGTTTAATTTATCTATAGGAATCACAAGGCTAATGATAACACGTCTTAGTTGATATCTTTCACTTTGTCTACACATATAGATTCTAGGTTATGTTTTCCTCATGCAGGGGGAATAATCAATATTCCCTTTTTATATCAAAGCATTCAGACTCACATTATAACTCTATTCTCCTTCTAAAGCTCAAGGCTGCTATTTCTACTTCGAGATTAAGATCTATACAGTATGTTTGGATTACACCTCCTACCACCTAGAGCAATTGGAGTGGCAAGATTATAAGACACAATGAATGTAGACTACCAGTTTGGGGTTTACTGCCTTGTAAGACTCCCCCAGAGTATGGCAGAGCAAGGAAGGAGGAAGTCCAATTTGTCATTTGGGTTACTTATAAGGTCTCTTGGAAAGGCTTGAGGTAATGGGAAAGTGCTCTTTCTTCTGTTTTGTATTTGCCATGATGTCTACTTCCATTCTGTCCTACTAACCTCAGAATCATAGAAAATCCAAAGTTGGTCATGTCCAGAGTAGTTGCATCATAGCCTGGTAGAAACTGCCTTTTAGCCCTTCAGTTTTAGTAGACAGTCATCGTTCCCTTCTCCTCCTGTGTTCGCTGCCACAAAGCACCCCCAAACTGCAGCTGAACATGATCCTCATCCTCAGTTAGACTTATAGCTGATGATAAGTAGCCCATAGAATCCTATTCTATAATTAAATACATTTTTTCCAGTTTGGAAATATAATAAGGTGAATAAAAGGGAACAAAGAAGCAAACAAAACCCACAGAATGTGCTTATAATAGAAGAAAAATAAACAGAAGAATCACTTTTCACTCAGGTATTGTTACCATAATAATTTTTTAAGATTTATTTAATTAATTAAATAATTTTAGAGAGAGATCAAGCAGGGGGAGGAGGAGAGGGAGAGGGGACGAGAGAATCTCAAGCAGACTCTGAGCTGAGCTTGCAGCCCCACGTGGGGCTCAATCCCACAACCCTGAGATCATGACCTAAACTGAAACCAACAGTCAGGTGCTAAACCAATTGAGCCACCCAGGTGCCCCTACCATAATAATTTTAATCAAAACAATCTTGCCTTAAAATTGAGTCAACAGAGGGGTGCCTGGGTGGCTTAGTCATTAAGCGTCTGCCTTCGGCTCAGGTCATGATCCCAGTGTCCTGGGATCGAGCCCCGCATCGGGCTTCCCGCTCAGCGGGAGGCCTGCTTCTCCCTCTCCCACTCCCCCTGCTTGTGTTCCCTCTCTCTCTGTGTCTCTCTCTGTCAAATAAATAAATAAAATCTTTAAAAAAAAAATTGAGTCAACAGACAGCCCATATCCCTGTGAAATTCATTTCTTTCTCGTTTTAAAAGGTTAGGGATGCCTCGGTGGCTCAGTTGGTTAAGCATCTGACTCTTAGTTTCCTCTCAGGTCATGATCTCAGGGTCCTGAGATTGAGCCCCTCATTGGGCTCTGTGCTTAACATGGGGTCTGTTTGTACCTCTCCCTCTGCTTCTACCCCCGCTCTCTATCTCTCTCTCATTCCCTCTCTCGAATGAATATATAAATAATCTTAAAAAAATAGAAAAATAAAAGGCTCAAGTAAGGGGAGGAACAATCCTTCAAGAAATCTTGTCTGTCCTAGGCACAAAGTTCTAGAAATTGGAAGTTCACCTAAGTTAGTCTTCAATGGTCTTCTCCCTTCTTCCTCCTTTGAATATTGTCATGTACTTGATTCCTTAAGTTACTGAAAATAAAGAAAATTCCCCTCTTATCATTGGTTTGCTGAGGGATATTTTAATATGTGAATCATGAAGTTAAGAAAAGAAAACCCCTCTTTAAAAGATATTTCTTCTCTGATGTACATCATTTTAAGATCCTGCCCATCTTAGGGCCTATTTCTGACCCTGCTTTAGACTTTTGCATTGGCAAAGGCATTTAGGGCAGGTTGCGGATATCTGCCAGTGGATCAGAGCTGGTTCATTGCAAAGAAGCAAGCTAACAGTGGTGGTGGTGGTGATGATGAAGTTTTTGCTTGTTAAAATAGTCCTTGAGGGCAAAGGATAGGAGTAGACAGTTCAAAGAAAAGCAAATATAAATATTTCTTAAGTCACACATACACCAATTCTCAGCACCATTCATAATGAGAGAAACACATATTACTCAGATATGCTATTTTTCACCCAGTAGATTGACAAAGATCAGATATTCTGATAGTATTCTGTGTTAGGGAACATGTTGGAAACAGGTACTCAGAGTTGGTGCTGGGATTTGGCAAAAACTAACAAAACTGCCAGTGCTTATAAGTGTTAACCTGTAAGTTCCACTTCCAGTAAATTTATCCTGTAAATATACTCAAATACATGCAAAGTGAGAGATACAAAAGATTATTTATTGCAGAGTTGTTTGTAATAGCTTTATTGGAAACAATCTTAAATGTTTATTAATAGGTTACTGGTTACATAAATTATAGTACATCTTTATATTGGCATACTAAGTACCCTTAAGAACACTGAGAAAATATATATAGGTACAATAATAATCTCTAAATATAAGTGTAAAGAATAAAGTACTGAAAGGAGGCTACCATTTGCATAGAATAGTTGGAGAGGTCTATGTATATGTATCACATTTTCTTATAGCAGCAAAAAATAACTCTTGAAAGACTTACAGGAAGCTGATAATATGTCTTGCCCCTACAGAGGGGAACTGGAGGGCTGGGGGTAGGAAGGGAGTGACATTTTTCACTATATTTCTATCTATATGCATACACGCACAAGTTATTTTTTGTGCGTCCTACAAATAAATAATCTATTTAAAACTTAAACACACTTTTGTTTGTAAGTAGAAACACTTTCATTTTTAAGTAACCATGAGCTGTTTTTACTCACAACACTTCTGATACCAAATGTGTGGTATTTTCCCAGTACCAACAAATTCTCCAACTCTCCAGCCATCAACTGGGTATTCTACAGTTCAATTCAATTCTGACACTACCCAAAGTTAGTACAGACCCCACAGACTAGGGGCTTATTTCCACAAGACTACCCCCATTTCAGATACCATTTGCAACTCCCACGCTACCCCTACTTCTGACCAACTGGCTAAAAATTGAGGGTTCCCATGACTCTCTCCTCAACGTTTGCTAATTTACTAGAACAGCTCACAGAACTCAGGAAAACACTTTACTTACAATTACCGGTTTATTATAAAAGTTGCAACTCAGGAACCACCAAATGGAAGAGATGCATAGGTCAAGTTATGGGGAGGGAGAGTGTATAGAGTTGTCATGTCTTCTCTGGGCCTGCCACCCTCTCTGCACTTCAATGTGTTCCTCAACCTGGAGGCTGTTGAAACCCCATTGTTGGGGGGTTAGAATGGGAGTTCCACTATGTAAGCACTATTGATTAAATCATCGGCCTTTGTGATTAACTTAATCACTGGCTCTTCTCTCCGGTAGGTCAGGCGGTGGGGCTGAAAGTTCCAACCCTCTAATCATGCCATGGATTTTCTAGCAAACAGCTCCCATCCTGAAGCTATCTAGGGGTCCCCAGCCAGCAAGTTGTCTCATTAGAATATAAGAGACATTGTTATTCTAGAGATTCCAGGGATCATAGGAGCTGTGTGCCAGGAACCAGGGACAAAGACCAAACATTTATGTCTGTGTTATATTATAAATATATAAATGTATCTATATCTGTAGCATCACAATAACACTATATCACTTTACAGAGGATGTGGCAGATCATATTTTCCAAAGATATCTACATCAATACATTACAGGCCGCAAGCTCTTCTTACAATATGATGCTGACAGTCCACATAAATCTGAGTGGGCCTGTGACCATGTGGAGGTAACTATTTGAATTTCATGGTTAAGTCATAAAAGCTGATATAGCTGCCCCAACTCTCTTCCTCTCCAGCGATGCTTGCCCTTGCAATCCAGCTACCTTGTTGTAAGGAAGTCAAGTAGCCTCATTGACTGAAGGGTTTTCTGAAGGTGTTCCCACCCCAGATCCAAATGCGGTCCCCGCTGACAGCCAGCATCAACCTCCAGGCTTGGGAATGAGTGAGCCAGCCTCCGGACTCCTGTAGTCTTCAGGCTTCAAGCCATCCTAGATGGTGGTGACTGGAGCAGAGGCAAACTGCCCCCTCCCAGCTCTGCCCAAAGTGCAGATTTATAAGCAAAGTAAATGACACATTGTTGCAGGCCACTCAGTTTTGGGATGGTTTGTTGTTATACAGCAATGAATGAATAAAACAGGGGAAATTGTTGAAAGTTTTTGAGAAGACCTCTGGGGTACTTTCACGAAATAAAGGCAGGGATACAGCTGGATGTCAGGCACAGCTAGAATCAGATTGGTCACTTCCACAATTCTCTCTCTCTGTATTAGTTTTCTCCCTATCTATTGGTCATTGCTGCTTCTCTTTTCCAGGGTATCATTTTTGCAGGTCATGTGGCTTCATTTACATGGTATGCTTTCCCAATTCCCAGTTCATAGCTTGGCGCCCTGAGAAGAACTCAGGCTCTTTTCTTAGTTACAGGTTTCATAGCCTGTGAAAAAACTTAGATTAATCAAATGTGCCTAAGGGGAGGGCCCTATAACATTTGGCCCCTCAGGGCTCCTCTGGAGAATTAGGGCCTTTTTCTGAGAAGAGAAAATTGTAAAATAAGTAGTCCTCACTTTTGACTTTGGGAAAACTCAGGAAAATGATAAATTTCTTTGAGTGTAAGTTTATATCTCAGAAAGACTCCAAGAAAAAAAAAAAAAAAAAAAAGAAAGACTCCAAGAAAAATACAGATCTAATTTTATGATAGATATCAGTGGCAAATAGGATTAGCTGAACAGGACTTCGTATAACCATACCATCTTGGATTATTCCTATAAAAGTCATCAAGATTGATTGATTAGGGAGCTAGCGGTGTCCTAATGGTAAATCGAAAGGGAGATTGTGAAGGGCAAATTCCGCCCGTGTGGCTTTATACTTAAACTAATTTTGTGGAGCCTCACTACATTATAGTTGTTAGGAACCTGGATTCTGGAGTCAGACTGCGCTGCTAACTGTGGCTCCAGCACTGGCATCTCTACACCATCCAGGAAGTTCTCTCTCTGTGCCTCAGTTTCATCATCTGAACATTGGCTCTAATAGCATTTCCTGCCATACAGAGTTCTTTTGAGTTTTAATAAATTATGCATAGTGTCTGGCACAAGAGAAGTCCCCAGTAAATAATGACTGTTGCTTTTCTGTACCAGACAGTGGATTTGATAGACTGTGGAATTTATGCTAAAATAAACCTTTGTCACTGGAACTTATGGCCAAATTAAGTTCATACAGCATGAGCAAGTCCTGGCCAAAAGTTAGACATGAATGGGAAACCCTTTCTATTGCTAACCTGTTGGTCCCTGTCTTCCATCTATATTTGAAAGGGGCAGCAATGTTATGGATATGGTAGCACTCAGCATCAGTTCCAACCTCCTCCATGTGCGCCTAGAGTCACTGCAGAGGCTGACATACTAAATCCTACCTTTCCTAAACTTCCACAGAGCTGGTGTTCTGGATGCAAATAAGACTCCTCAATCGAATGCACTTACACAGAGTCCTTAAGGTGAATGTGAGATGAGTGCCATCTTCCTGTTGCTTTGGATCTTTCTACTGGCAAACATGGCTGTGAAGACTTTGGGTTTTTCTGGAGCAGAAGTCCAGTGTCTGATCACTAGATCAGTGTGTGTTGAAAGGCAGCTGTGATGGGAAGGGAAGTGGCTGCAGCTTCCTGGTCCCTGGATCACAGAATTGGCAGTGAATTTTGAGGTGACCCAACCCGAAAGTCATCTTCTGAAGTCCCATGTCTCTGAATATGTCAGAGGTAGCAGTTCTCTTGGCAAGCGTGTTGTATGATGTTGGCTGGAGTCGTTTCTGTATCTTACTCCTCTAGTCTCTCCGACACCTACATAAGCACCCAGTTTCCTGCATTGTATATTTTTAAGCTCTTTTTCTTACAGACAAACTATGCCTGATTTAGACAGGAAGCCACAGAAGTTGTCTTCCCTGCTGCTGTCCTCTTATTTTTTTCAACTTATTCAGTATGACCTTGCTGAACTTCCCTTTATAATGGAGAACGAGAAAAGGAGGGCAGACTGAGTGTTGGACTTCTGATAAAAAAAATGATTCCTCAAAAACTAACAAGTTCATCATGGGCACAGGGGGAAAGTCATTCTTCTGCTGTAGCACCATTATGGAGGTCCGTGGAGTCATATAGTAAGAGTATCTGGGGCGCCTGGGTGGCTCAGTTGGTTAAGCGACTGTCTTCAGCTCAGGTCATGATCCTGGAGTCCCGGGATCGAGTCCCGCATCAGGCTCCCTGCTCAGCGGGGGGTCTGCTTCTCCCTCTGACCCTCTTCCCTCTTGTGCTGTCTCTCATTCTCTCTCTCAAATAAATAAATAAAATCTTAAAAAAAAAAAAAAGAGTATCTGGAGTAGGCTTTGGCATGATCACCCCTTAAAAATTTTCAGTTGACTTTACAAGTTATTGTTAGATGTTTCCACTTAAGCAGAAAGATTCAGATCTGTTTTATTCTTCTTTGCTATGCCATCTTGAAAAAATGACTTTTTAATGCTTCTCATTCTTCATCAACACTAGCACTGGGTTCTCAAAGTTGTTCTCAGTCCCCTTATTCTTTTTGCCTTTCTCTACAGAGCCTAAAAAGCCATATACTCTCTGCCTTCCCTTTTCTTGCCCTAGCAAGAGTCATATGATCTAGTTTTAGAGAACTCTGCCTGGTGTAGCTTCTAAAAAGCTTTTGTTTTCCTTATAAAGGAACACTAACAAAGGCTAGTGTGGTTTCCTTCTACCTTGAAAATAAATATGTTATCTGGTGCCATAGCAGCCATTTTGTGAACATGATGTGACAGGCCAACTCACCAAAGATAGCAGAGGGAAAAGACAAAAGTCTAAATCTTTGATGACACCATTGGGCCTCTTTATCTGCCCTAAACTTCTTAACCCTGGGCTTCTCCTTAAGTGAGGATAATAAACCCCTATTTGTTTAAATTATTGTTTTTAGGGTATTCTATTTCTTGCAGCCTCATTCCTACATAATATGTTATTTATACCTCCTGGGTTTTTTTTGAGGATCCGATAAGATAACTGGTGTGAAAATACTTTGAAAAACTATAAAAAGAGAACCAGTTTTAAAGTCTTATTCTTAAAAGAATCAGATGTTTTCTGAGTAGCTCAAGGTAGAGGAAGTTTCAGTGAAATGATAAATGATTGAAATAAATATGCCACATATTCCTTTCAACAACTCAGATGAAGGCTTGCTTCTCTCTTAAATTATTAATAACCCCATTTAGTACTTTCAAAGTGCTTTGGCATCATTTGATATTTAAGCCTCAGAATTTCCCTAGCAGATTATAAAATCTCATTTTACAAGGAAAGAAGTGAAAACAAGGTTTTTCAAAGACTTTCTCAGGGACATATGCCTGTGGCAGACTCAGAATTAAAAATCAAAGAATCTAACAGTCCAATGTGTAATTGGCTTTCTCATGTAAGTTTGATATGCAAGGTGTGACACAGCCCATGGAAGCCCTAAGCATTTAAAGTTACATCTTATATGTATACTCAAAATAAAGTCCAGCTAACTTATGAGACTTCTTATACTTGAGAATAAAATGACTTTATATACATTAGAAGAGGGCAAGGAAAGAATACCTTTTACCAGTAATGAACTTAAGTCTACTTGTATACTACCGTAAACTGCATAATAGTTTTGTGTCTCCCCCGCCCAGAACCACCCCCCGAAAATTCATATGTTGAAACCTAATCCTCAATCTGATGGTATTAGAAGGTGGGACCTTTGGGGGGTGATTAAGTCATCAGTGCTCAACCTTACAGGACTAGTGTCCTTACAAAAGAGATCCCAGAGAGCTTCCTTGCCTCTTCTACCAGGTGAGGACATAGCTAGAAGCTGTCTGTGAAACAGGAAGTGGATTCTCATGGGACATCAAATCTGCTGGCACCTTGATATTCGGCTTCCTAGCCTCAAACTATGAGAAATAAATTTCTGTTGTTTATAGGCCACCCAATCTGTGGTAATTTGTTATAGCTGCCCAAATTGACTAAGACACACACCAAGAGCCTTATCCAATCCTGACATAAAATAAATTAGGTCAAATTACTTTATTGATGTGCATTGTTATAAGCACTAAAATGGTTCTTTTGATTACTACATATTGGGGGAAAAAAAAGGGGGCAAAATAAAGCCAGATTTCTAAGCAGGAAATGAGTTCATGCTCACCCTTAAAAATGGAAACAAAGAATAGTGATCAAAAGTTCCTTCAGAAGTGTGGTAGTCAGAATCTTCTTCCACCTTCAACCCAAGAAAGTGTTCTGGCAACTTTAATCATATTTTTTTCTGATGAAAGAGAAATTTCACTTCTAATTAGTGGTGTTATTTTTGAGATTAAGTTTATGTGTTTCATGGCCTTTTATCAAAATTCTGACTTAGTAAGATTTGTGTGATAAGAGATCAAAGAGGGGAAAAAGAAGAAAGAGCTCCAACAGAAATACAAAAAGTTCTTAAATTAAATCTATATTTTCACTATCATTATTTTCAAATCCAGAGATGGATAATAAAGGGATTTCCTGTCCCTGTTCTACTACTTTCTAGCTGTAGGACTTTGGACAAGTGCCTTTCCTCTGCACTTAATTTCCTCTTACTGTAAATGAGCACAATGATAGTACCTACTTCATTGGGAGAATGAGCTGATTTTATGAATTGGTATGGTAATAGTAATGTTAGCTATCATTATTATCTGTAAAAACCATAAAGCAATGGGCAAAACTATGAAATGGGCTCATAAGACAAATACTATAAAAGCTGTCTGAACTTCTAGCCTGGGTGGAGTGGTAGTGAGGGTGGAATTGATTTCCAGGACAGCACTGCTGCATCTCCTCACTTTGGGAGTTTAAATTAATATTATTTAGATCTGTTCTCTTGACTTGTTAACAAGCCTCTTGCAGGACCTCTGTCAAATACACTTTGTAAAATACTAAGGAGCAGATTGTTGAGAGGTGGCAAAGAGCACATATTGGTCCAGTTCTGCCATCTTCAAGGGCAATAATAGTTACTGGAGGCATAGGGGCATGGTTGAATCTGAAGAATGAAGAGGGTGGTGTTCAGCAAGAAACAGACATGTTCCTGAATAGAAATCCACTGGTAATGGAATAAAATTATAAAAAATTATTGAGGAATTATTACTTGTCACAATAAGAAGGCTGCCCAGAAATGTGCTTTCCAGAAAGCTAGAATAGTAGAATTACAACATGCCCTCTGGATTTCTTGCTGATACTTAGGAATTTTTAGGAAGAGTACACACCTTGGGAGAATGAGAATTCTGTGAGATGTTTAAATCTTTGTTACCTGGTGATTTAAGGCTGTTGCATATGTACATTTTGTTTGTTAACCACACCTTCTGCAATAGTTTTATACTAATAAGAATAGGGGTCAAGGGCACCTGGGTGGCTCAGTCAGTTAAGCGTCTGCCTTCAGCTCAGGTCATGATCTCAGGATCCCGGGATCAAGCCCCACACTGGGGGGGGGGGGTCCCTGCTCAGCGGGGAGCCTGCTTCTCCCTCTCCCTCTGCCACTCCCCCTGCTTGTGATCTCTCTCTCTCTCTCAAATTAAAAAAAAAAGAATAAGGGTGTAAAGTTATAATCTTGCCAATTTTATATAACAGATATTCCCAAGGTGTAGTGAAGTTGGAATTGGGGGAGGGATAGGAAACAGAGGCCAGAGAAAGCAAGTGCCTGAAACTAGAATAATTAAATGGGGTGACCTTCAGGGAAAAAATGTGCATAGACATAACCATCAGGCCAATTCTGGCTTAAGATATTGTTATGGCCGGGAACACCTAGCACAGGATTTGACCCTTCACCCTCAGGGCACCAAGTGTTCTCAGCGTCCCAAAAGTACCTTGCCTGTTTCCTGTCTGCTTCCCAGCTGGCTCAGCCTCTCCTGACTAATTTGGGCTGAAAGGGGAAATAAGATGAAAGAAGGGTGAGAGAGAGAAGACAGGGGAAAGACAGGATCTAATGAGGAATACAGAAAGAATGAAGGAAAATTAAAGAGAAAGCAAACAAAGGTAGAAAATGAGATAACATATGGGGAAGAAAGAAAAGAAAACCTGAGGATGGGACAAGCGTGGAATCACCAAGATGTCACTAGACAGCTGAGACAGGAGGGTTGAGCTACAACCGAATGCATAAAAGGAAGAAGGGTACGTTGTATCTGGAGGAGCTTCCTCAGGGTAGAGGAGTTAGGGAGATAGGAGAAAAAAAAGGATAGAGGATAAGAAAACCCTATTTGTTATCTCAGATATCTGGATAATAATCATCTTTATGTTTGTTGTGTCAACGCTCTTAGTGGCAATGTGGACAGAACCACGTCGAATATTATTTCAAAACAGCAATATACCTTTCCATGAGGCAAAGTGTATGACGGGGAGGGGGGAATCAGATAAATAAAGGAGGAGGAAGGGAGGAGGCCAGTCCTTTGAGACACTGCAGACAGAAGCTGAAGCTGAACCCTTGGGGATGGAAGTGATGCAATGCCTGGGAGAATGAGCAGGATGTTTACTGTCTTTTTGTAGGCTTAAAAAAAGAGAAAGAAAAAATTAAAGCACTGGCCACATGCAACTGTTTCTTAAAGAACAACACATTGGCATCCAATTTATCCATGAGTGGGTTAATTAGTAGCACCTCAAGGTTTTGCATGTGTGATATTATTTACCTGTTATTTCACTATGTATTTTATTTTATTTTATTTTGTTATGTTAATCACCATACATTTACATCATTAGTTTTTGATGCAGTGTTCCATGATTCATTGTTTGCCATGTATTTTTTTTCTAAAGATTTATTTATTCATTTGAGAGAGCGAGAATGAGAGAGAGTACATGAGAGCGGGGAGGGTCAGAGGGAGAAGCAGGCTCCTCGCCGAGCAGGGAGCCCGATGCGGGACTCGATCCCGGGACTCCAGGATCACGACCTGAGCCGAAGGCAGTTGCTTAACCAACTGAGCCACCCAGGTGCCCTGCCATGTATTTTTAAATCAGACTTTAGTACTTTTTCATTTGTGTATTAGATCCTTTCACTTTTTGACATGAGGCATTTATTGTTGTATCAATACATCCATCTATCCAAGGCATCTCTTGGATCAGTAGTTCTCAAACTTTAGTGAGCATCAGAATCATCTGGAGGACTTGTTAAACACAGATTTCTGGGTCTCACCCCACCAGAGTTTCATATGCAGTGGTCTGGGGTGGAAGAATCTTCATTTCTAACAAGTTTCCAGCTGATGCTAATGCTGCTGGTCCAGACCTTGCTTTGAGAATCACAGTATTTGACAAATAATAGTGTTCCTATTATGTGAAATTACTATTACTGTAGAGATATTGAAATACAAGATTGTATTTCAAGGTTGGAATTTTTAAAGTTTAGAAAACTTTGTCAGAAGCACTACTATACAAAATTATCAATTATATTGTCATATGAATAGTAAAATGAAAGAGTTTTGTGATGTTCTGTAGGGAAAGCTTCTGAATTTGTCACTTTCTCTGATTAGATGACTCATTTGAAGGTCTAGCCTTCCCAGTGCAGTTTCTTCAATTTTAAAACCTCAAACTTAAAAGTTGTGGAGGAAAATTTCTCTTCTTCACAGGATTCCATCTTGACTCTGAAAAACAAACAGGGTTCTGGAGGGGAGGGGGGTGGGAGGATGGGTTAGCCTGGTGGTGGGTATTGAGGAGGGCACATTCTGCATGGAGCACTGGGTGTTATGCACAAACAATGAATCATGGAACACTTCATCTAAAACTAATGATGTAATGTATGGGGATTAACATAAGAGTAAAAAAAAAAGTATTAAAAAAAAAAAGACACAGGATTCCATCTTGGCCCAGAGGGAAGGACACATTCACCAACACTTCTGTCCTTTTGGAATTGTACTGGCCAGGAAGCTTGTGCCCCTCCCTCTACCCTCTTCGGACAGAGCATGATACCTATTAAGCCATATTGGACGCTGAAGGACTATACTCTTAACAGAGAAGGAGACCACTTTTCTTTCTTTCTCTTACCCCCTGAGCTCTCAGGTGCAAATGAGCCCACCTCCACTTTGTGGCAATGCAGTAAGCCCTCCTGGGTAGCATCCTTCCATAGGCAGCATTCCCGACTGGAAAAAGTGCCCAGTGTAGGCTTGTCTTTGCAGCTGGCTGGTTCAGTGGACACAGTCTTATCTGCAGCCTGGACACAGCCCCATTGTGAATGTGCAGATTCTAGATCTAAGAAAATTTCAGATCTAAGCTGCATTCTCCAATATGCTTTAGCAGAAGCACCGCTAAGCCATTATTACAGTTGGTTATATGTTTTTTTAAGTATTTACTTCATCAGTCAGCACCCTGGAGGAGAGCAGGAGAAAATTTTAGACCCAAAATACCTCTAAAATATGGGCTGGGAAACAAGTATATACGTAAGATGGGCACTTGGGCAGTATAAGGAAACCTAGGGAGACTGAGAATCTTAGTGTAGGACTTGGTGGCTAGCTTAGGCTGGGGCAGCTCATAATGGCTTATAACATATCCACAGCTGGTACTTTGGACACAAGGATGCTCAGAAGCAGAGTTCCAGTTAGAGAGCTCTACCTCACAACAGGTGGTATTCACTATTTGAGGTCCTTTTATCCATTTATTTGAGAGAGAGAGGGTGGGAGCAAGCAGGCAAAGGGAGAGGGAGAGAATCTCAAGCAGTCTCCCCACTGAGCACAGAGCCTGACAGGGGGCTCAATCTCACAACCCATGAAATCATGACCTGAGCTGAAATCAAGAGTCAGATGCTTTACTGACTGAGCCACCCAGGTGTCTGCCCCTCCCCCTAATTGAGGCCATTTTAGACATTTGTGGAAAGCATGATTATTGCTTTCATGGCATCTTTTTTCTCCATATAGTGCTTATCAGCCAGGTCTGCAAATTAAGTTTCTTATGGGGCACCGGGTACTACTGTGTTCATTCTGTCCTCTAGTTTTTCAGGATCAGGCCTCGGTAGCAGCTCTAGATCAATTGCTCCAAATTCTGACTTCTTTACTTTGTTTTAAACTACATCGAGCCAAATAATTTCTGGGGCTCATGAGGCTACTGCAGAGGGTCTGGAAACACCCCATCGCTACCTCTAAATTGGCTCTGAACTGGGAATGTCTGGAATTCTGCTCATGGGTGGGGATTTCAGAAACTCTAACTATGGTTTTAACCACATAAGGGTAGTGGAATAGAGAAAGAGGAATATCGACCTTCTCCTATAGTGACTATGTCACATTTTTAAGTGGAAGTAGAGGGCAAAACAAAACCAGCCTTATTATGAACCAAAGGCTAAGGAGGAACAATTTTGAGATTTTCACCTAGAACGCTTTCATTAGTAGTTTTGTTTTCTTAGTGACATGTCAAGGAAAGAAAACTCTTTGGAAAAAAGTTTGATCTTGCAATCAGAGCATCAATGAGGAAAAGTGAAAGCAAAATGAAGGTATATATATTGAGCCAGAGGTGAAGTAAGATTGAATTCTCTATAAAAAATGGGACTAGGAGAAAGGGAAATATTTTAGTTGTTACTCAATCAAGGGCTTTGGGGAGCTCAAGAGAACATGTAAAATAAGTAAGATGGAGATCGCTTAACTGGATTAACTCAATGAGAGCTCACATAGAGAACACTGTTAAGAGAAACTCTTGGGGTACCTGGTGGCTCGGTTGGTTAAACATCTGACTCTTGGTTTTGGCTCAGGTCATGATCTCAGGGTCATGATCCCAGCGTGTCAGGATTAAGCCCTGCATCAGGATCTGTTCTCAGCAAGGACCCTGCTTGAGATTCTCTGCCTCTCCCTCTGCCCCTCCCCCTGCTCATGCACTCTTTCTCTCAAATAAATGAACGAATGAATGAATGAATGAATGAATGAATAGAAACTCTTCCCTTCCCTTTCCTTTTTCACTTCTTCTTATTATTATTATTTAAAAATTTTTATCATAGAAATTTTCTAACATACACAAGAGAGAATAATATGATGAACCTTCATGTGCTCATCTGTCAGCTCCAACATTATCATCATATGGCCATTCTTGTTTTATTTGTACCTCTCCAATCCTCCCCTGAATCCTAGCACCTGCTGGATTATTTTAAAGTTAGTTTCATACATCATGTGATTTCATCTGCATTACCTTAAAGAAATAAAGATTTAAAAAATAAAATGTAACCACAATATTATTTCACATCTAAAAGTATTAATAACAACTCTTGAAACTAATAAATGATTATAGCAAGGTAGTAGGATATAATATAAATATATAAAAGTCTATTGCTTTTTTATATACAAAGGACAAGTGGAATTTGAAATAAAAAGCACAATATCACTCACATTAATATCTGAAGAAATGAAATACTCAGGTATAAATCTAACAAAATATGTATAAGTTCTATATGAGAAAACCTATCAAAAATCTGATGAATAAAATCAAAGGAGAACTAAATAAATGAAGAGATATTCCATGTTCATGGGTAAGAATACTCAATATTGTCAATATTTCAGTTCTTTCCAACTTGGTCTATAGATTGAATATAATCCCAGTCAAAATCCCAGTAAGTTATATTATGGATACCGACAAACTAATTCTAAAATTTATAAGGAGAGGGAAAGATTCAGAATAACCAATACTATATTGAAAGAGAAGAACAAATTTGGAGGACTGACACTACCCAACTTCAAGGCTTATTATAAAGCTACTGTATTAAGACAGAGTGGTATTGGTGAAAAAATAGAAAAATAAATCAATGGTATAGAACAGAGAGCCCAGAAATAAATCCCCATAAGTATAATCAATTGATCTTTGACAAAGGAGCAAAAGCAATACAATGGAGCAAAGATAGTCTCTTCAAAAATGGTGCTGGAAAAAATGGACATCTATATGCAAAAAGGAAAAAAAAAAGAAAAAAAGAAAAAAAGAATTTAGGCACAGATCTTACACCATTAACAAAAATTAATCCAAAATGAATCAGAGACCTAAGTGTAAGACACAAAAATATTAAACTCATAGAAGATAACATAGAAGACCTGGAGTCCTTGGGTATATTGATGCTTTTTTAGATACAACACTAAGGCACAATCCATGAAAGAAATAAATGATAATCTCAGTTCCCTTAAAATTAAAATCTGCCCTGTGAAAGACAATGTCAAAATAATAAGAAGACAAGCCGCAGACTGGGAGAAAATATTTGCAAAAGACACATATGATAAAGAACTGTTATCTAAAATATACAAAGATGTCTTAAATTCAACAATAAAAAAATGAACAACCCAACTGAAAAAAAAAAATGAGCACAAGATTTGAACAGACACCACATCAAAGAAGAGATACCAATGGGAAATAAGCATACGGAAAGATGCTAACATCATATGTCATCAGGGAAATACAAATTAAAACAACAATGAGATACCACTATGCATCTAGTAGAATGGCCAAAATCTGGAACACTGACAACATCAAATGCTGGTAAAGATGTAGAGCAATAGGAATTCTCATTCATTGCTGATGGAAATGCAAAATGGTATGGCTACTTTGGAAGACAGGTTGACAATGTTTTACAAAATTAAAACTACTCTTTTCATATGATCCAGGAATTGGAGTTGAAAACTATGTCCACACAAAAACCTGTGCATGGATGCTTATAGAAGCTTTATTCATAATTGCCTAAATTTGGAAGAAACTATGATGTTCTTCAGTAAGTGAATGGACAAATAAACTGTGGTACATCCAGACGATGAAATATTATTCAGTACTAAAAAATGAGCTATCAAACAATGAAAAGACGTGGAAAACATTAAATACATGTTACTAAGTGAAAGAAAATAATATGAAAAGGCTACATACTGTATGATTCTAACTATATGACATTCTGGAAAAAGCGAAACTATGAAGATATAAAGATTAGTTGTTGCCAGGGTTGGGTGGAGGGAGTGAGAAGATGAATTTGCAGACACAGAGGTTTTTTAGGGCAGTGAAAAAATTCTATGTGATATTATAATGATGGGTATATGTCATACATTTTTCCAAACCCATAGAATATACACCACCACAAGTGAAGCTTATGGACTTTGGGCGATTATGATGTGTCAAAGTAGGTTCATTCTTGGTAAAAAGTGTACCATTCTCATGAGTGATGTTCATGAGGAGACTATGCATATGTGTGGGCAAGGGGTATGAGGGAAATCTCTGTATCTTCCTCTTAATTTTCTTGTAAACCTAAAACTACTCCCCAAATTATCTTTAAAAATGTTAATAATAACTCCTTCATATTATATATGTGCATATATATATAAATTTTGTGGAAATGCTGCACTGGTGCTTTCAGAAAAAATTGGACAACATATGATAAAAGGACTGGAAGATTAGCAGAAAATACATTAAACATTGTTTGATAAGTTTGAAGGTGACACAATCATTTTAGTTGGCAAACCTCCTATGGCTATGGTTTGGGGGAAGATGTCCGGGCAATTCATAGGGTTAGGACTCTGAACAAGGGTTTAGGGAAGATAAGGCACCATAAAACGAACCCAGTAGTTTAAAAGAGATAATTTTCAGGCCAGGGTTGGCTGCTAGGCTGATGGAAGGTAACTTATTGGTAGAATTCTCCAACTTCGAATGAAGAAGGTGACTGGATGTGTTTGAACAGTGAACACATTTCATTGATCCAGAACTCATTGATTTCATATGGGGGACCCTAGAATAATTGTCTTGTCTTAAAGGAAGAAGAGGTCAAGAACTCTAATCCAGCTACCAGTGCTACCCAGGAGGGAAAAAATGCAAAGCTCTGCTGATCTTGTAGGATTCATGGAAGAACAGAAGAGAATGGAACATTAGGGGATTATCAAACTGCTGTAAGAAAAGATGTTCTTAAGGAAGAATAGTTCTACCACTGATTATGTGGGAAAAATGTATTCAAGGACTGGAAAGTCCAAAAGCCAAGGAAAGGCAAGGTTTCAGGGAAAAGCACATTAAAAAAAGCATGATGCAGCGATCAGAAATAAAAAATTCATTTGAAAAAAATTTTATTGTGGAAATTTTCATCTCACACAAAAGTGGAGAGAATAATACAATATTCCCACTATGCAGCCCCAACAAACCATAAAATTGTTGCCATTCTTGTTTTAACTATTCCCTCACATGATTTTATGGTGGCGTATGTTAAAGATCCAGATGTTTATTATTTCATTAATAAATAATTAAGTGGTTTTCAACATACATGGGGGACAAATAAAGCTTTGGGTAAAATTGGAGGACTGGACTAGAGGTGTCCTCACTGCACATTTCATAGTTTTAAAAGAAGATAGTAGGGCGCCTGGGTGGCTCAGTTGGTTAAGCGACTGCCTTCGGCTCAGGTCATGATCCTGGAGTTCCGGGGTCGCGTCCCGCATCGGGCTCCCTGCTCGGCGGGGAGTCTTCTTCTCCCTCTGACCCTCCTCCCTCTCATGCTCTCTGTCTCTCATTCTCTCTCTCTCAAATAAAATAAATAAATAAATAAATAAATAAATAAATAAATAAATAAATAAA
>NC_058403.1:116280891-116531130 GCF_002201575.2 Neomonachus schauinslandi
AAATAAATAAATAAATAAATAAATAAATAAATAAATAAATAAATAAATAAATAAAAATAAAAGAAGATAGTATTTTAAATGTTACTCTCTTATGGTGAGACAGTATATCCAAGTGAACTTCCCCCATTGGTTTAGGAAACACAGTGTGACAATGATGGCAATTTCTCCCTTGCGGGTTTAAATTCACTGGTAATGACCTTTGGACCGCATGCCCAGATTGATGTCTGTGTTGGTCAGCCTGACATCAAAATATTTTACCTGTAACTTCACATGCCTGCCTGTCCCAATGATAAAACTCTCAGCAATGTTCTGTGGGTGATAACAAAAATATAGACCTGCATTGTACTATTTACAAAAATGCGGACAGATAATTTTGATCGGGATGATGCTCTAGTGGCACAGGAATTGCTTGCTTGTATTTTCTTAACTTACTAGAGTAAGTCTGGTGCTGTGATTCTCAGGCATCCTGGTCTTTGGCACACCAAAATGAATTTGTGCCTGGATTAATTCAACTTTGTAGTTGCTGAAGAAGCTACAGTCATCTCAGTGCCTCAAAGATGGCCTAAAATACCACAGCTGCCGGAGGAAATCTGGCCCTGTCAGAATGAGACCAATCCACTAAAATCAGAAAGTAGAAAAAATGAAGTTAGCTTACAAGGGGAAGGGGAATTTGATTGAGAACCTTAGTGCTTTCTCTTACAACTTAATAATCAAAGAATTAATATTCAAATTTGGGATGCTCGTTGTTTTATGGCTTTTCATAAATGACTTTTCATCCTTTGGTGTGAAGTGGAGTTAAGGCAAATTTATAAGTTCTTATCCCTTCTCACAGGTTTTGGGGGCAACAGTTAGACCATTCAACGCACTGGTCCCAGGAGGATTTAAAAGAAGCATCCTCCAACACAGGAGCAGGACTGCTTAGACACAGTGCTGGTTTCCTCTCTGGAGACAGCCTAATAGGCTTGGAAGTTAAGTCCAACGGGTTTAAAGAACAAATATCTCAGGAGAGTTAATGGGGAATCCTCTTGCTACTATCCTTACATTTTCACAGTGGTCTCTGCAGGAGGAAATTTCTACCTATATATCTGACCTTTTGGAAGCGCCATGAGGGAGCTTCTGTCTCTCTCTTGATCCCTGGGAACAGGAATGTTCAGTGGGTGATCCTGCTATTATATCAGTTGGGTCATACTTTACTGGAGTGAGTTTCCCGGGCTGAGGAGCAGAGAAGGTTGAATCTTTTCTCTTTTTCTTTGATCATTGAAGTCCAAGTGAGACCTGAAACTTGAGGGGTAGGTAGAGCCCTAACATTCTTTTCTTCTTTTTCCTGCTGTGTCTTTGTAGGAGATCTCTCTTCTTAAAACAGCTAAGTGCATGGATGTGGTGTCTGCCCTGCAGATCAGGTCTTACCTCAGGATCTGTGTCTCTGAATGTGCTCTCCTCACTTTCTTTGTAGATTTTGGGTGAGATGGGAGGCCTCTGGTCTAAGCCAGATTCTCAAACGTAGTTCACCAAAAGCTTTATGCTATGGGTGTGACTATATTCTTGCTCAGCTATTTGTTTTTTGTGTATTCTTCTTTTGTTAAGATGATGGAAGGGAGGAACTGAGATTAAGCTGCTGAATCCTAATAGACAAATTCCGTTTTTCACATGGATATAAATCTAATTATAAGAGTAAGTTTTGGTGGAATTCAACACTGTTTCAATCTTAAATTACTGACAACCAATTGATTCTGCTTTTTCTAAATTTAACATTTCTCAAGATTATAGTGCATTAACAGACACTGTTCAAAGTAGAGTTAGGAACACATTTTTGTTTTAAAAAAAGATTCTTCATTTAACATTTATAAACTGTATATTGTTTATATTCCTTCAACTGTGGAACCCAAATGTGCTGGAGAAAACTATTTTTGTAGAGGGAATATTAAGAGTGAATAAATATTCATAATTGTCTCTTTTTTCAGGAATTTTGTTAAGGAATCTGAGAACTTGAAGAGCCTTTCTGATAGCTGCTATAATACAATGTTCTCTGTTACAGCTTTAATTGAGATTTGTAGGTCCTAATAATAGTTTGAGCAACAATTCTTCCCCTCACCTAGTGTCTTAGTCTGTCTGGGCTGTTATAACAAAAATACCATAATCTGAGCGACTTATACAACATTTATTTCTCATAGTTCTGGAGGCTGTGGAGCCCAAAATAAAGGTGCTAGAGATTTGGTGTCTTGTGAGAATCTACTTCCTGGTTCATAGACAGTTATATTCTAGCTGTGTCCTCACATAGTATAAGGGGCAAGAAACATTCTTGGATCTAATACCTAATGTAATAACAAGAACAAAAATGCCTTCGAAAAACTCTCTCTTGCTTTGTGAATTTATTGGTTTTTTTCCACAGTAACGCAGGACATTTTTTCAGAACTAAAATCACATTGTCCTATGACATCCCTTAAAACCTTTGAGGCTGGATTAAAATGAATATGTAACCACCTATTGTTGTTTAAACTTTATTTGGAGCAAGACCTTGGGGTTGTGTGTAATGTATGTTTGTATGAGCATACACCAAGTTACATAGTCTTCAAAGAGTCCCAGGGTAGCTTTAAACTTTTACTTTAAAACTTAGATATGACATAACCATCAAAAAATAACATTTCAAAACAAATTGAATTTCCTCTCCACAGGTGATATGGGACTTTAACTCTGCTGACCGTGGGGCATGATTTCCTTTCTTATCTAAGAGACCCATGTTGTTTGTCATGGAATTTATTATGTAATTAAGTTGCCTTAAGCATAAATAAAATTAATCTTAGGTGCTGCTTAAGGAATGTTTTCAGCATAACTATAAATTAAGTTATTAAATTTTCAAAGTATACAGACCCTGTAAAGATATGGATGAAATGAGGAACGGGTTAGACTACAATGAGGCTTAAAATTTTATTTCTGAATAATGGTATTTCCTAGCCTCTATGCAAACTTCCTCACTTGTGATTCCTGGGATCATCTAAATAAACCATCTGCACCTGAGTCCTTGTCTCAGGCTCTGCTTTTGAGGAAACCCACATTGAGACATCATCCAACAAAGCCTGCCTCAAAGGCTGGATTTTGAATAGATTTAAGAGACACTAGAGGCATTTCTGTCAAAATCTGCTTGCCATTTACATACTTCATTTCAGAAAAATATTTTCAAGATTATTCAACTTCACCTTGTTGAGAACTCTGCTTTCTCTCTTTCTATGTCTCTTTCTCTCTCCAGGAAAAAAAAAAAAGTGTAGAAATTAGGGGAGGTAAAGGGCCTGGTGCCTTTTTTTGTTAGTTCATATAAAAATTTTATAACTTGAGAGGAAGTGATAAGACAAAGGGTATTTTAGCTGATGGGGTCAGAATTATTAGTTTTTAAGACATCGAATAGAAATGACATCCTAAGAAGAATGTTAATTTGTCTTGTGGACACTTAATAGGAAATCAAAGAAATACATTTTCTCAGGTCTTTGATTGCAGGAGATTTTCATTAAAATAAGCTGCAACTTAGAGTGGCAGTTTTCCATTTTGTGCTCCCCATCCTTGGCTCCAGAGCTGGTACTTCCCTTTATCTCTGAAGCTTCCTTCCTAGGTTGGAAGAAGCCATTGCGGCCAGCTTGCGCTTTACCTTACCTTGTGAAAAGTTGACAGAGACTGAACAAAATCAAAAGTCAATGAGTGAAAAAGCCAATGAGTTTCTCATGCCTGACTCTTCCAGTATGTGTAAGACAGAGAAGAGGGGACCAATGGACGAAGCTCGTTATTTCTTTTTTTAAAACCTTTTTAAATTAAGATATAATTGACATGTAACATTTATTATTTCTTGAAGAGGTGTTCTCTATAAATAAAAAGGGGTGATGTGCTGCCAAGAGAAAGCTGGGGACAAAAGGGAAAGAAGAGACTGAATTAGGCATCGAGGGCTATCCATCTGGGACCGTCCTGAGGCTTTAGCTATGAAGCCACTGCACTTTGATGGCCCAGGGGTGACAAAGCTAGATTACAGACACAATGCCAGATTTGCTTTCCTCCCACTCTGTACAGCTTTGGGACTCCTCAGTGAATAAATGCCTAAATAAAAAGTGGAATCTGGTATGTATTTGCAGGGGCAAGGCCAGGAAATGGCAAACAATGCAAGTGGAAGGAGATTCCCCTTCTCTCTGCTTATCCCTGGTTGGGGGACCTTCTTATGTACTCCTGGGCATCAAGGATCAACAGTCCAGAAATAAGTGCTCACCTGGGAAAACAATGAGGTCTGTATCCCAGTTTTACCACTTCAGAGCACTGAAGGAACACACCCTATAGGGCAGAAAAAGGAAGAGATCCTCATTCATGCCACACGTTTCTGTACATGAGTTGTTTAAATAAAATTATACAAATTCTCTCATTTCACTGGTTTGCAATGAATTTCACTTCCCACCATAATGAAGAGCAGTGGAAAGAACATGGACTTAAAGGTTATGTCCTTGGTTTATGGCCCTGCATTCCAGAGACCCGGAACTCTGCAGAGGTGGAAAAAGAAAAACCAGGTATTGGATAGTGCATTTTTAGAGGAGTTGATATTGTCTAAGTGTTTTTTATGGAATTTAACTTACCTGTGTAATTTTTGAACTCCCATTTCTCTGTGGAATCTAGTAATGGGAAAGGTAAATATTGTTCAAATTAGGGGCATTTTTTTGTGCTAATGTGACTTTTGTGGGGGTAGGAGAAGCTTAGATGTGTTAAAAGATAAGCTGAGGCACATGAAAATTTTCAAAAGTTTCTTTGAGGCAGCACTAAACTGAAAGTGCTTAGTAGGAGTACTCTCCCAGTAGGAACTAAGAAGTTTTTATAAAGAAGATGTGGAAGTGAACCCAGGAAATTGTTTGATTGACTATAACTTAAGTGACTGCCTTATTTGGGAAAGTCTAGGTGGCTGTTTTTAATTGATTGTTCTTAAGTTTTACTTTCTTGGATTTAGTGCATTGACTCTGGCTTAGATTTGGTTTGCCTGCATAGCCTACCAATGCATTAGAGCTACCCTGGCCTAATAGTCTCCTTATTTAATTATTTTAACAGATGGATTTATGATGAGTTTGAGAATAGAATAGGGGTGAATTTTTGGTTTATGATATTGTATGTCCTTTAAGTAAACTTAATTATAGTTCTGCCCTGGCCCATTTCAGAAGTTTTGGGGGCAAAATATACAAAACCCATCTCACTGGTCTCAGAGAGGGATTAATATTGGGAGAGAGGCCAAGTGAATGAGGCAATGGGTTGACTTAAGTATTTCCTATTAAGCCCAATGGTTGAGAGAGAACTTGGCAGGATGGGACTCCAGTAAGCAAGAAAGAGGAACTCAGCATCTCTCCTCAACCTTGATCCTTCTTGATCCTCTGAGCCCACAGTCTCCAGTGTTTCTAACAATAAGGAACTCTCAAATGATTGCTTAGATTCTGAAATGCAGTCTATGGGTTCTAACTGGTCACACTGACTAGTGGGTGGGATGACTATGCTATACAGGGTTACCTGGACTGGGAGGCTCTTCTCTTCAAGTCTTTCCTTCCATAGTGCTGGATGGGCAAGCTAAGGCAGGGCATACTCACTGCAATGGGCTGGGCAATCTTGTTTTTCTCTTTACTTCCTCTTACCAGCATGTTGCATCTTGCAGCAAGAACTTTTGACTCACTGGCCAGCAGGCATTAAGATTGGGATTAAGGAACAATCAAGAATGTTTCTTTGGGCCTTATGCCTAAATTTTGGGTTCCATTCCAACTTCATCAGAGAACCTGGCCCTAAAGGTTATTGTCACCAGCTAACAAGACAGTGTCTTAATTTTAAATTGATACTCTTGTTTGTGTGAATTCTCCCTCAGGAATGTCAGAAAGAACAGTTATTATTGACAGCACAGGATTTTCACATTTGGGACCCTGACTGTTAGGATGACTGGTTTGCCTGTGAGTAAGGAGTTTCTTGGGATACAGGACTTTCATTGCTAAAACCAGGAAAGTCCCTGACAAGCCAACATGAGTTAATCACCCTGGCTGAGATGCCACCTTAAGGCCATTCAACCCCAGACATAAATTTAGCTTCTTCTACTAGTTGTGCAACCTTGGATATGTTACCAACTCTATCTGAGCCTTGAATTTCTCAGTTGTAGAAGGGTTTTTATGAATATTAAATTATACTAAATTAAATTTCCTAGAATATTTCCTGGTCCATAGTAGATGCCACATTAATATGTGTTCTTATTTCATTTTTTTTAACTTTTATTGGTGCAGCAGAAAATAAAATGATATTCTGAGAAAAAAAACACAAAATAGGAAAAATTGAAGTACTTCTCCGATTTAAAGAATTGGAGAAGTTTTCTGAGTGCCCTTTTCTTCTCAGCTTTCCATCATTATGATAAGCAGCATCAGGATTGGACAATGGAACAGTAATGTATTCCAATCCTAGAGTAGACCAGGGGCCACATATTCAAATGACTGCAGGGGCTATGTAGGAAACATGAATGAGTGAAATGGGATGAATGGGACTTGTGGCAAACAGGCACTAACAGATTGTGGCTACATGGGAAGGAGAGCCCAAAGGGTACCAGATCCTACCAGTTTTTTTTCTAGAGAAGCCATGTGTATAATTTTTAATGTGAAATATACTTATTTGAATATGTTGACATCCAATTTAGGACTTTTAAAAACAATGTATTAGCCAATCAAAATATTCCAAGGATCTTTAATCCTCTCATTGAATTGTTTTACTGGGGAAGAGAGTGCAATTGGATGTCATAATAAGACAACCAAAGAAAGTTTATTCTACCCAGATGGAATAATCACCATTATTAAAAGGAAACCAAAGTAATTAAATGATTATCAAAACAGAAAAAAATGATATGGAATTGTCAGGCTTTGAATTTGGGTTATCTTGTAAATCTAGCAACTCAAGACTAAACCTGTGGAGTTGCAAAATTATAAAGGTAGAACCTGCTAACAAAGCTTCATGAAATTCTTGTATGCATTACCTGACAGATTTCAAAGCAGTTTGAATATTAGTCATCCCAGATATGCCTGCCAAAAAGGGTAGTGTGTTAAAAGAACATCTGCAGCCCACATAAATACCCCCCTGCTGAATTAAACGCAGAGAGGAAATCAGCTTCAAAAGTCGCAGAAGGCAAAGAAGCTGAAACAGCAGTTTTATAGTAAGTGGTTGATAGACTTTCCTGTGGGTGAAACTGTTACTGAGGAGCTAGTTAGTTCCCAGTATGTTACATGTTTGACCTTTAGCTTTTGGTGACAAGAACTTTGGAGGATATATTTGGACTCCTCCTACTCAAGGAATCATTTACACTGTATAAATTAAATACTAGTTTTGTCACGTATGGGGATACTAAGTGATTTATACTCCTCTGAGTTTCAATGATACCATGAAATGAAGAAAAAACTCACTTAACCCTTGAATGTATCTAATTGCACTGTAGAACCAATAAGGCAAACAAATCATAGCAGTTGCTAAAAAAGCAGCAGAGCCCCTGGCAGTAGTATTGTCTTGAATGTTTTCAAACAGCATAAAAATATAAATTCAAACAGAACTAGCCTGCCAAATGGAAGGTGATCTGAAGAATCATCACTGTTATGGTCTGGGCCTTGTGATTTCTGGAGCCTTCGTAGCTGATGGCAGACTCTTCCTCAGTGACCTAACCACATTGTTTTGCCACAGGACAGAGGTTTGTGATCTGTGGCAGATTTCTGTGCATCCTGAATGTCTGGGCCAGAAACCCTATAAAGAGAAATCCATGTATGTGGTATTACTGAGGATGGCCGTATAGTTTCTTCCTTCAGAGGTATGTGTTCAGTGTCTTTTTTGACTCAACATATCCAAACAGCACAGCTGTAGAAATGGGAACAGATTTTCTTTTTGTCTTTTGCTTTCATTTATTCTTGTTAAAAGGGAAACAACTGATTCAGAGTTTAAACGCTGCGCTTGTGACTACCAGTTATATAAAGCCAGAGAAAGAGCGAGCGAGAGAGAGAATCATATATTAAATTCTTTCTTGCTTCTCAACTTAAAAGAAAATTCCTGTGAAATCATTTTAGGTCAAATCAGAGGTTATCAATCTTTCCCTATTACATTGGTAGACTTTGGTTGTAGAGGAGAAATCTGGCATGTGAGTGAGGTTATGATTCGGGAATCAGCTTTTTGACCTTAGAAAATGTTACTGATGAAAGGTGATCTGTTTTATTCTTAATCTACAATTTACCATTTATGCAGCTTCAGGAGCTTATTTGAGACAATAAGAATCATGATTCAAGATCTCAGAATGATTGCTTGTAGGTCTGTCCAACATGAAAGATAATTTCGTGGAATGAATCGTTTAAAGATAGTAAGAGTCCATGATGAAACTACACTCTGGAGTTTGAAAAGAGACAGGGCTGCTTTAAGAGAGAAACAGGAAGTTGTAACTAGAAGCCATCTGAATACTAAGCCAAGGCAGAACGCTCATGAAGTAGCAACTTAAGTGGCAGTGTTTATTCTGAAATTTTCAGGCAGCCAGACTGTCTTAGGCAAATCCTGATAAAATAGCTCTTATCCAGGTTTTTATCTAAGGAATCCCAAGAAGACCGGAGAATGGAGAGACAGCAAAGGTTTATGTCAGAGAAGGATGAGTATCAGTTTCAACATCAGGGAGCGGTGGAGCTGCTTGTCTTTAATTTTTTGCTCATCCTTACCATTTTGACAATCTGGTTATTTAAAAATCATCGATTTCGCTTCTTGCATGAAACCGGAGGAGCGATGGTATATGGTGAGTGCAGAAATTGTAGGATTGATGTGAAACTTGTTGCTTGGGCGTAATTAGAGACTTGTGCTCAGATGGCAAAGTATTGAAACTGGAGAAAATGTGCTGATTGAAATGTCATTAGCTTGATGAAAGGTGCCGCAGCATAATGAATGCTCATCTCTTTCCAGATGAGCTGCCGAAATTTGCCCTGTCACAAGAGTAAATGTCACAGTCATGTTCTCACATGGCATCCATAATGTGATTCTGTTGACAGATGTGGGTCCATTGTCATGTGGGGAGTCAAACCGAGCAAACTGTTTTTGTAATGATAGATATTGGGAAGTCATGGCTCCACAGTCACAAAGAGCAGCCCATCTTTCATAGGAGGAACTGATAAGCATTATAAAGTTCTAGAAATAACATCATTTAAATGGAGTATGGAGTAAATCCTCTTTTGTCAACTAGTTTCAAGAAGGAAATGTTCAGAAACATACCCCACCCCTCCTATTGGAATAATTGTATCCAAATCCATTTTAATTATATAGGCAATATTTTATTTTCTTATAAGAGAGTTTCTTTATGCAATACTTTTCATGTCTTAAGTTGATTTCAGACTTCCTAATTTATAATTCTTGTCATTTTAATGTTATTTGGTATGTACCATTTTTGGGGGGGAGAGGAGGCAAGATGTGGGAAAGCATTTAACATTTTCAACTCCCCAAATATTACTCTTTCTGTGCAATTTACCATGTCATGCCTTTCAGGAAGTTGATAAAATGTGACAGATTATCCATATTGTACTCTCATCTTTGAAAGTAAAATGCAAGACACTAGTAGTCTTAAAACTTACTCACTTTCACATTACTGTTCTGATCTCAGCCTGGTAATGGACAGGAATTTTGAATACAGTGAAAACAGGTGGGGCATTGCTATAATTTATTGCAAAGAAATGTACTTTTTTTATATTTTGTTTCCCTCATTTTGGAAGTCTTTTTTTTTTTTTTCATTTTGGAAGTCTTGAAGCCATTTATATCCCTGAGGTTCAGGGAACAGGATCAATGAACATTTTATATGCTAACCATGTGATGTCCTGATGATAACAATGTACAGTCATGATTTGAGACCATGAGAAATTCTATGCCTTAACCGAATTCCACTTTGAGATACTTAAACTAGGAACTAAAAGTTTTAGGCTAAGCAGTATATTTTTTCAGGAGACTCATGTGCTGATCCCTTCAGAGCACAGGGTTAAATTCCTTTGTATTGAGGGTCTTAAAGCACAAAACTCTCTTTTGAGGGGAAAACATCATGTTGAAGAGAAAGTCAAAGAGAAAGGAAGTGATTCTGTCAGATGTAAAGCCCTGGGCAGCAGTCATTTGCCCTTCTCCATCAACATTGAACCACGATCTTTCTTTCTCTCGACTTGGCTAATGAATAATCAATGAGGATATGGGATGTAATCTGAGAAGCCAGAAACAATGTAATTCTTGGATTAAATTAAAGGGCTATATATGGTTTTGCAAAACAATACAGATTTTAAAATTATAACCTTCTTCTAATAAGAAAAGATTTCTTCACAGCACTGAGTTTGATTAAACTATGACTCATTTTGCCAATTTCGGTTTATCTATCATGGAGATACTGTTTTGTAAAACTTTTGATTAAATTTTGGCGATTTATTAAAATTCAACCATACTTTGTACTCACAGTACATAAATGCAACTTTTATTTTTGAACCTGAAAAAAATTCCAGATTACCTTTAATTCTCAAAACTTCATGAAATACTTTTAAGTTGCGGTTGAAGTCATAAAATATTAGTGTATTGCACAATAGTTCAGATAGCATTTCTTTAAATTGCTATTCTTAAGGTTTATGGTTTATAAGATGGGATTAAGTTGTCTGATTTCTGTTCTTTCACGAATGTTTTATTTGTAAGTTATTGAAAGCAAATTCTGAAACAGTGCAAAGTAAAATGATTATAAAAATTATGAAAACAGAGGCGTTTGGGTGGTTGAGTTTGTTAAGCGGCTGACCCTTGATTTCAGCTCAGGTCATGATCTCAGGATCATGAGATCGCCCTGTGTTGGGCTCCACACTGAGCGTGGAGTCTGCTTCTCTCTCTATCCCTCTCCCTTTGCCTCTCCCCCCACTTGTGCTCTCTCTCTCTAAAATAAATAAATAAAACTTCAAAAAAATTATGAAAATGTGCATATAAATGCATAACTATTCCTTTACTAGAATTCTGAGTATCCTTGAGTTATCTTAAACTATATAAATCAATGAAAATATTTCTAGTGTTGTTTAATTTTTTTGTTGGTATAGAATTATAATTGTTGAAATTTAAGGGGATCTTAAGAGGTTATCTTCTCCAGCTCCCTCGTTTTACAGAGTAAGAAACTAAATCTCAGAACAGTGAAGTAACTTCCCCAAAATTGAACAGCCATTCCAAGGTCCATGTGCTTTTATACATCTATACACATGTCTAATAAGGTTGGTTCCTGTTTATCATACAAGAGCTCTTACCAATAGTCTCTGAAAATAGTCCATATGGGTGGCATTAATGACATATCATATTTCTTCTTCAGGGATGATCTAAGTGTTATATCTGAAATGTTTATTAGGGACTTTCTGTCAGTGATAAAATAGTCTGAGACTACAACAGAGGAACAAGACTGGACATACTAATAAACACGTTTAAATGAGAAGAGGAAAGGAAATGCCAAGTGAATGAAGTGCCCAGTGCTTAAAAATGAATTTGAAATTCATGAATTGGGAAGGAGTCTTAGAGATGATAATTCCAACATCTTAATCTCACAGGCAAGGAAAGGAAAACTTTTTGAGGTGAAGGTCATGTAATCAGCTGCTGAGTTGGAATTCAACCTCCATCTCTACTAAGACATCCTGCCTTTCTGCTGGTATTATGCTGAAATGTATCTAATTTCCTTTAGAAGACACAATAGATGTTAATGCATTTTATCAGTATATCAGGAATCCAACTTAAAAATTCTAAGGAGCAGGGGCTTAGGAAATGAGCAGTTAAAGAAAAGTGAGGGGAAAAGTTATCAAGCAGAACATTTAACTGCTCTCTTACAGTTATTGTTAGAAACAATTTCCAAGTTGTTAACTTTAAGATGTCATATGAAGGGTTGTACAGGCTAAGAAAAATCATGTGTAGTGTTTGGTTTGATTCTCTGTTCATTGGAGATAAGTCTGATACTCCAATTACAAATAATCTATTATTGAAAAATGTCTTCTTTTTTTGACATGAAGGGTCCTAAGATGCTTTTGAAAATCAGTGACATCATTATAACAGTATTTTCACTTCAGGAGAAACAGTAATGGATAATTGTCTCATGACATTCTATGGCTCTCATTATTTCAAAATTCAAGGATTGGAATCTATAACTGTTTAATAGCTAAGCAATGATGATATTCATTTAAATTGGACTAATAGCTTAAATGACATTAATGGTTAAAATATTGATTGACAGCAGGTGGTGCACTTAGTGCTGCTCACTTAGGGCCCTGTATCCCATGTTCATTGTTCATAAAAGAAAAATTGCTCCTTGTTCCCCGGTAGCATTAAGAATTTCATTACACATCACTGGGGGCTCTCATATCTTAGAGGGCATTCATAATGCTATAAGTTTGAGGGGTTGGGATCCAAGCTTACGGACAGAACAATTTAAACCTCTTAGAAGTCTATCTTTGATTTTATGGCCTTACAATCTAAGGGATACTATCTGAACTCATGTGGAAATTCGTTCACTATTTAGTGGACAGAGGAAAATTCCAAACCACAAAGTTCAGATCTTGAATTCATTAAATTATGTCATATTAAACTCTGTAAACTATGTCTGATTCTCTAACAGCACACTTAGCAAGATAATAGGATCAAATAATTCACTCAGTAGCATGTTTTTTGAAATTTATAGGTAACATTGATACGTGATGAATCACTAAGGTTTTAAAAGCTCTCTCTTGAAAAATCATAGGACATTAATTTCATCCTAGCACTGCTTGGAGTTTCCTCAGGATAAAATTGTGCTGCTGAACGAGGTATGGCTCCACCCTCCTGATCCATGTTGCTCTGCTCCAGTCCCGCACTGCCTTCTTGGCTGCCAGGCCTAGAAAAGATGTTTATTACCACTTTGTGCTCCTCCCCCTGACTGGAAGGCCCTTCTGAGGCTTTGTACTTACTCAAACGTGGTGTGCTTTACAGAGAAAGCATTGGATGCTCTTTTGGGGATTTGGGTTTTTAATCCTGATGACTTTCTGTTTTTTCAGTAGCTAGATGCGTTACTTTGGTCGAGTGACTTAATCTCACTCATTTACTTGTCTCATCTGTAAAATGACGAAGAAATGAAAGCACCCTTCTAGCTGCAAAAGTCTTTCAAAATTTAGGCCAAGACTAACTTCAGCCATCAAGCATCTCTCAGCCACTGCAACCCAAACCAGTAACTTTCTTTCCAGAACCCTACCAGACAGGATTTTAGTTAGTGTTATTTCACCACTCTTAGTGCTTCCAGTTCTGCTCTGATTTTGTAGTGAGTACTCGGTAAGTCTTATTGAATTCCTGTCAGAAAGGTAAGGAGAGCGAGTTATACCATCAGAACAGAGAGGGCAGGTTGAGGATGCAGGGGTTTATGGATGCATTCATGTGAAAATCAGAGTGTTTCTGGTTTAATTTGAAGGGATCTGCAGGAAAGGTAATTGGGGTTAAGAGCCCAGTGAACTGAACTTGCTCTCCCTTTAGTGTAAAAGGGTTGATTTTAAGGAGCCTCAGAGATCAGGGCAAGGTTTTCTGTGCTGTAAAGTGTTAGCCAAATAAATGTTGAAAAAGTAAAAAAATTCAAGACATATTGCTCTCTGTAGGTTTTCAAAAGTTGATTTTAAGAAAATAACCTCCTATACATTCTGTTGTGCTTCTGAATCTCTAAGGAGCCTCAGAGGAAGCCCTGAGTGCAAACTACTGTGGTGCCTCAGAAGATCCTCTCTCAGGGTATTAAAGGCTAACTAAGAAGTGTACACATCAAGAAAATGAATCTGTGATTCAAACTGTTTATGGAGACATTATATATAGTCTAAATTGGATTAAAATTACATGGTTAGGAAACTGGTGATATAAAGAATTAACATCTGTGAAACATCTATTATGTTAAAATATAATAGTAAAAATAGCTAACACAAGTAGTGTTTACAATGTGAACTATTTTGTCAAAAGGGCTTTACGTATGTTCACTCATTTAATCCTCACAACAACCTTTTTTAGATGGGAAAACTGAGGCACCAAAAATCAAGTAACCTCCTTAAGGTCACAGATCTACAAAATGCCATAGCTGGGAGTCAAACCTTGGTAGGTCTGGCTCCATGTGGCCACTGGGTATCACAAACCTGGGTGTATTTGTGTGTGCATGTATATGTTGGGGAGGAGGTATCATTTTCGTGTTACAAAAGAGGAAACCAACCCGCAGAGACATGAAATGACTTGCTGGTAACAGGGCTGAGCTTCAAGCCCGGGACCATAAAACCCATGTCCTTTCACACACCTAGCCATAGGAGAGTTGCTATTATTTAATAAATGTCTACTCTGTGCCAGGTGATAGTATCTTAGGAAGTTTACAGAAGAAAGATAGAGACTGAGATATCTAACTATAAATATTATTGCTAATCCTTACCACATCCATGCAAAATACAATGATCTTCAGTTCGCATATAAGGACAAAGAAGCTCAGAAAATTTGCAACTTTGGCCAAGGCTTCACAGAATAATTGGCAAGAAGAAAATTTTGAAAACTCAGGCTCTCAAATTTTGTCCTCTCACCAAAGTCTGCTGCTGATGTGTAGTCAGGGGTGGGGAAAGGAGGCAAGTAGTAAAGTTTTTCTTTTATCTTAAGGCCTCAGAAATATTATCCTATCATAGCAAAAAGCCAGAGTGAGAAATACAGTGGGAGCAATATTGCGAAAGTACGTCCGTGCCAGGAAGCTGGGTTAAAATGTCCCAGAGAGAGGGATGAGGCTGCCCTGGAAACACCTGCCCCAGCATCAGGGAAAACAGTGGAAAACAGTGTTGCAAGTCCACGGTCACTCTGGTTTTGAATGTCTGTGGCTGTCAGAATGGGTGGGGAAGTTACTGTAAATGCCTTATTCTTGTGAATCATGCAAAATAGGCTTTCATCAGGTGTTAGTTTAATTAGGTTGAAATTTTGGAAGGGACTGAAGGTAGAATCTTTAATTATGCCTCTGGGCTCTCCATGCTGTTTGAAACCTGTGTGCGTGAGTCTGGTGGCATGGACTCTGACAGAGTTCTGTGACTGAGATGGCACTTATATTGGTAGGAACTACTTGTTGTCTTATAGGACAGTGCTTCTCATGGCATCAGCATCACCTGAGAACTTTTTAGAAATGCAAGTATGTGGGCCTTAACCCAGGCCTACTGAGTAGGAAACTTGGGGCAGAGTGCAGCAATCTGTGTTTAACAAACTTTCCAGAGATTTCTAATGCACTAGAGTTTGAGAAATAATTCACTAGGAAAATAAAGTTGAACGTGGCAGTTCCTAGTTTTGTCTCCTTTACTTTCTTCTATCTTCTCTTTCTCCATTACCTTCCTGAGATGAAAGGGGGGTTGGGAGAAAATCTCTACTTACTAGAGAGTTCCCTACCCCCCTCTGCTCTTTTACTATTTATATTACTTTGTAATATTTCCCCCTCTGGTTTGAGGAAAAAAATTGATTGTTTTGTGTAAATATTGTAAAATAAATCATTTTGGGGGCGCCTGGGTGGCTCAGTTGGTTAAGCGACTGCCTTCAGCTCAGGTCATGATCCTGGAGTCCCGGGATCGAGTCCCGCATCGGGCTCCCTGCAATGCAGGGAGTCTGCTTCTCCCTCTGGCCCTCCCCCGTCTCATGTGCTCTCTCTCATTCTCTCTGTCTCAAATAAATAAATAAAAAATCTTTAAAAAAAATAAACTAATAAATTAAAAAATAAAATAAAATAAAATAAATCATTTTGTTTTAGTCAGTATGTGGCTAGTTAGATATCTCTATATATTTCTTCTGTAAACTTCCTGAGATGATTGCAAGGGTGTTAGCTACATATAAGCTGGTGGCTGAGATAGTTTCTAGAGAAAAGTTATCTATAATCCTATGTTAGGAACCCCAGAGTGCTGTGAAATGTGTGCTGTGTGTATGTCTGTGTGTGTTTGTGTGTGTGTTGTGTGTGTGTGTGTGCCTATGTGTGTTGTTTAGTATACATTAAGGATGGAGAAAAACATTGGACACCCTACCATGATAGAAGACCTGATGGTTGGGGTCTTTCTGTCATTTCCCACATAACTCTAACCTGTGAGAACATAGAACTTTGACTGAGGCATCCTAAGGTGGGACAGGTTCATGGGCCCCTTTCCACCTTGGGACATCATGGGATACTCTTACTGGCAGGTGCCCCAGGCCTATTCTGAAACCCTTATAGGATTTTTTTCTACACCAAAGCAAGTTGATAATGAGCCAGCACAAAGCAATAAACTGTGTCCTTTTTAGCAACACCCACACTTTCCTTTCATCCTTTGAATTTAGAAGATTGGTGGGAGGGCAGAGAAGGAATGAAATCCTTAAATAATCAGAGAACATTGTATATTTTTACTTTCGGTTGTGTCTGTGATTAATCTCAGGGTAAAACTGTTTGAAACCTGTGTGCATGAGTCTGGTCGCGTGGACTCTGACAGAGTCCTAACAGGAAAACGTTAGGAAATGCATTTAGCATTTGAAATTCACACCCATATCATCTCTCTAAATCATTGTTCTGATAAAGATTTTGATATGATGGGGGAGGCAGATAACTATCAAGTAAAAAGGGAACAATTGTGGAGATAACACTTAAAGTCCAATATTTGTGAATACTAATTTGCAGACCGTTCATTGTTGTCCCCCTATTGGCTTCCTTAAAATATTTGTCACACCCTTTCCTTCTTTATTTCCACATTTTTGAATCCCCAGTTTGTATTTTTTGAATCTGGGTGACTGAAATACTGTCTTAGAATCTCTGCTTTAAAGAGTCTCCCACTTTGTAAAAAGTCCTAATGATGGTAAACGATGCTCTTCCTTGGCTTAATTTTATTACTGTCATCTTAAAATTCCTGTACTCAGATTCCTTTGCTAGATTCTTTCTCATGTAAATATAGACAAATTATAATGTTAACTTCCTTTCCATGTCCTCTCCATATCTTAATTCTCATTTCTCCCTTCAGATAATTGTCTCCCAGTGCTGTTTCCTTAGCTGAAAAACACAGCAAGTCTTTCTCCCAACAAGAAGTTCCCACCGTTCTTTCTCAAGACCTTCTTGCCAACTATCTCTCCCTCTTGAACACCCTTTCTGTTTTTCAGCTGTGCTGGGGCCTTTGATCTCAGCTGCCCTAGTCTGCCGTCCTAAACTGCTTGATGTGCCTGATTAGCACCATGCTCATTGATTTCTGAATACTTCTTTCTAGAAAGTCCTTGCCCTCTACTCTACCTAGAGAATTCCTACACATCCTTAAGAACCTCCTGTGTGAGGCCTTCCCTAACACTGGGGGGGTGGAGTTTTAGTTGGTCTTTCCTTTAGGGTTCCTTAGGACTTTATACATTTACTTGTTTAAAAAAATAGTTTATATCTGTTAGGATGCATTCAGTTGCTAATAACAGAAACCTTGACTGAACCAGACTTAAGCAATAAAGACATTTATTATCTCCCATAAATAGAACTCCAGAGAAGAATAGTCTTCAGGGCTGGTTGATTCAGCAGCCCATTATTGTCATCAAGGACCCAGGTCCTTTCCTTTTCTTTGCTCTGCTATTCCCAGTGCTGACTTTAACATCAGGTGAAGACTGAGGTGTGTATGGAATTTCCTGGCATCCTAACCAGGCCTAATAATATCCTGAGGAAGAAGAGAGCTTATCGCTCCTCTCTCTCTGTCTTAGGATATCAAAGCTTTTCTAAGAAGCTCCCTAACCAGCTTCCCTTCAGTTTTTATTGACCGGAATAGAGTCACATGCCATTCTAGTACCAATTACCAGCAAGGGAAATGGGAACACCCTTGGAGCTGAGGGCGAAGTCAGCTTACCCTCCGTACATAGCTGTGTGAGGTGGGGTGGATAGCTGAACAAATCAGGGCTTTGTTGGGAAAAAGTGAGGGGGTGGGGAGGGATGCTAGGTTGGCAATCAACAGTGTCTGATACACTAATCAAGTTGATATATAATATATAGTTTAAGGATTTATCTTCTTGTTTTAGTAAGGGGCAATGCTTCATTTATCTAGATTATTCATTTCTTCTTCAGTCTTCACATATTAACTACATATGTTTGCTTTAGACTTCTAAATTCTCTTCAGTATCATGTAGCGTTTAAGTATATACCCATGGACTAGTCTGATTAGATACATGTGTAGATGGTCTTGTTGCATTGTATGACTCCAGGGGAGTACCATTTCTACAGAAAAAGAATCTAAAGGGAGCCTGCTGGGGTGTGCCATGCAGTGTGGCAGTGTGTGTAAGTGTATGAACACAGCCTAGGTCTAAACATAGCCAGAGAGATTTTGACACTTCGTGTTTTCAAAGCCGTTCTGTGATCTGTTTCATTATATATAAATATAATCATCATATATAAAAGTAAATCCCCATCCATATTCCTCTAAGAAAAGTCCCTTTAGGAAAATGCTTCAGCATCATGTAAAATGACTGTCAATAAGATGCAGGGGGATTGGTTATAAAACGCAGGCTTAATAGAAGAGACTTAGGAAATACTCATACCTTATTCTTACTGGAAATCAGGATCACAGATTGGGCAAGAGGAAAAGGCCTGGTAGGATTAAAATATTTAAATCTTTTAGGGTTAAGGCCATATTTTATTCATTTTTGTAATTCTCCCAAGTCTTAGAGCAATGCCTTGTGTGTCTGTGACATGAAAGCAGAATGAGGGAGGTAGGGGAGTTTTTTTATATTTTCAATGGGGAGAATGAAGTGAAAGCCAGCCCAGAAAGACAAGGCTCATATTTCTAAATGTTTCTCATTTTGAGTGCCCATGAGGCTTTTTCTTCCTTCCTTCTTCCCTCCTTTCTTCTCCTACAAACATGATCGTGTCAGTTGCCCGTCAGGCATCTGCTATGGGTGTTATATTGCAAGCTCTGCAAGAACAGGAACATCACAGCATTCGGTATGATGTTCCTTACATGTGACATTTTAAAATGTTGGTCACTGACCAACTACATGAGGTTGGAGGATCTTTTCTTCTTGATTCCAAGGGAGTTTGTGGACTTAGACAAAGTTGGGTTACAATTCTGCCCAAAGTGTAGCTTTCCTGAAGGAAAAAGAGATGAAGAATAGCACAGAGTCTCTGTCCTAAACAGTTTCATTGTCTAATGAGGGAGACAAAGCCAAGGTCTGCAAAGCAATGTTGAACAATGTAAGCCTTTATAAAATTGGGCCATAAAGGGTGTGGTTTAAACTGTGAGTGCTATTAGAACTCAAAGATGAAGGAATTCATTGAGCACAGGCTGCATCAGAGCATGGGCTCCCCCACAGGTGGAACTTGAAATGGAATTTGTAGGACTATGAGTGGTTTAGGAATGAAGTATATTGTCCAAGCTCTATCCTGGGGCTTGTATGCTGCTGGGGAGAGGTCAAGGTTCACTAAACAGCATGTCTATACTACTGCCCTCCTAGTTGCCCAAATGCCCAGACACGTAGGGGCAGGGATGCATCTGGACTAGAGTTTTTGCTTGGAGAAGGTGATGCCACCAGGTGGATAGGGGGCAGAGCTCAGGGAAGTGTCAGCTTGTGAGAATATAATCTAGAACAAGGCCTTTGCATGGTATTGCTTTGCCTGGACAAGCTGCCTCTTTTTCTCCTTTGAAAGTAAGGCCAGGGCTTGTGGCTTAACAATGAGAATGGTGGTTTGTGTCCATAAACTGTGGCAGCCAGTCTCTTCTTTCCTTCTGTGCACAGGTGGTTGGTGCTTTCTTTATCCTATACCTTTGTGGGGGTGTACAAACAACCCTTTCCAATAGCATTTTTTTTCCTACTAGCAATCCTTCTTTATCTGTCCCTGCTTTCAAACAACATTGTGCTGGAGTGGCATTAATTCAACACTCCATATTCGTTTCAACATATGGCTAAAGTGCCGAGTGGACATTTGGCTGTCAGAAGCATTGTCAGATTCTGTGGGTGGGTGTCTGGCCTCAGACATTAAGGATCTTTCCAGCCACTGCTCCTGCAGTGAGGGCACTCAAATGGGCATATGTGTTTGTCAACTGAGTGCGCTGTGCAGTTGCTGTTTCCCCACTGGCCTTCACGTTGTGTCAAGATGTTGCTTCCTCTCGAGACTTGGGGTGAGGAGAAGCAGGACTAGAGCCTTTTGTCAAGTGTGTTGAATTGGGTCCTCTGGGAAGCGGACACTGGGAAGAGATTAGTCGTGTGAAAGATTTCTTGGGGAAACTTTTTTGAGGGAAAATGGGGAGAGAGAGGTTGGATGCTGGGACAGCTGTCAGACCTTGGTGCAGCTGTAGCTCCTGTGGAGGGAGGAGTGAGGGGAAGGCTGAGTAGGAAAAGGTTTAGGTTATGGCACAATTCTAAGAAAGGTTTAGCAAGGCTGAAAGGACATCCTTAAGCCATGGTGACCCTTCAGAGCAGCCCCACCTCCCTGCCTCGGTACCCCTACTGAACTCAGTCATCGGCTGGCCTCAGTGAATATGGTCATGGACTCTGGGGCACAGTAGCTGAGACCATTGATCAGCTGCAGTCCTCACAGAGGGAGATCCGTCTGGGAGATGCCTTGTCATGACCATTACATCTGGTCCGCACTGGTGGCAAGCAGCTTACTCCATTTACTCTAGCGCACCTCTTGTTGAAAGCTGGCACCAGAGCTGATACAAAGGTCCAGGCAGGGCCATTTAGGTTTTGAGGCCTTATATGATTTTAACCACAGGGGCCCAGGATTAAGGCGCTCATTATGACAAATAATTGAGTTCCCTGCTTGGGAAAAAACAGTGGACACTTCATATTTACTTGCTGTTGCGCTGAAAGCATATTGCAAAAATAAGCGGCTCACCTTCTGAGAATTTTGAACAGTATTAATATAGGTTCTCTCTATTCAGGCCCCACGCAGATAGTGTCTTGGACTTCCTTTATTTATATCCCACTTGAATAGAAAACACAGGTCATAGAATCACTTATGGTACCTGCCAAATAACTTAGAAAATGAATCCTTCTTAGACAAAGAGTCTTGACAAAGTGATGTTCTTCACAGGCACCCTAAACCACTTGCAGTGTAGATAACGTGTTTTCCCTTCTCTTTCCTGCTAGTTTTACTGTAATCGTTTGATATGGCACATGAAAGTCTGCCCACTGTTCTATGGTGGTTATGTATCCATCACTTATTTTCTCTTGCTAACAAAGGTTAGGATACAGTATTTCTCACTATGATGGAGGAGTGGGCCAAATGCTGAAGCTGGAATGAAGTAAAAATATTATTGAAAGAAAATCTGTTTTTATTCTCACCCATCATTCTCTTTAGGTCTCTACATTATTGCCAAAGTGATAGCACTTACATAAACATTTTATTGTTTTACTCTCCTACCTGAAATATTTCAATAGTTCTACATTACCACTGAGTTAAAAATAAAAACTTTTTAGCATGACCAAGGAACTTACCTTATGACTTGGTCTCTGCCTCTGGCCTGTAGTCTAGAGTTCTCAACGCCTCTCTTTTTCTCTCTATCATTTTTCTCTCCCCCATTTATTCTCTTCTCACACCACTACTGACTCTCTAAATCCACCAGGTTTCTTAAGTCCTTCTGTATTTATACATAATCTCCAGTAGGTTATCCTGGTGATGGTTAACACATTAACACTGCAATTTCAGTGACAACACAACAGAAGTTAACTTTTCACTCACATAATAGTCCAACGTAGGTATTCCTGGTTGGCAGAGGCTTTCCCCCCACCTGGTATCTCAGGGACCAAGGCTCCTTCAGTCTAGTGACTCTGTTTACTTATAGGGCCTTTGTTTCCTCCCCATCTATCTGACAGATGGGGAAGGAGAAGGGGAAAACTCACCTACTTATTCAAAGCTGTGTTCCAGAAGTGGCACATATCACTTTTGCTTATATTCCATTGGGGAGAACTTAACCAGACACGAGTCAGGAAACAATCTCTGACTGAGCATCCACTTTCCTGACAACTGTGCTACACATTGGTGAACATAAATCCTGGGGATCTTTTAGCTGTCTCTGCTGTTATGTACTGCCACCCACATGTGCAACCTGGATCCCAACTTATTCCCTGATTCAGCTTATCTGGACAAATCTTATATGACCTTTTAAGATTCCTCTAAAGCTTTGCATCATTCAAAGGGCTTTGGAGTGTTTTCTCTCTATACTCATATAACAGAGGGCTTACCAGCTGTCATAGCACATGTCACATTGTATTATAATTGTTTGCTTAAGGGTTTGTGTTTTACAAACTTGAGCTCCTATAGGACTGGGGTTGCATTTTTAAGTCTAAAAATGTCTTGTACAAAATAGGCACCCAACAAATTATTAAGTAAATGAAAGGCTATTAGGTGACTGGATTCACAAGAGTGGTAAAACCTTCCAACATTTGATGTTTTAAATAGTGGATTGTGGATTTATCTTAAAACACATACATCAGGCCTCTAAAGTTTCTTTGCTATTTATTAATAAATCCATAATACTAGGAGAGTTTACAGTCCAGATTACCATGAGCATCGTAACATGTAAGTATGTAAACTTAAAAGTCAAGGATTGTTACTTGGGTTCAACTCTTCACTGAAAGGAATGTTGTATCTTTAGAAAGCATTTGCTGCAGGTAAACAGAAACTTGATTCAAAGTTGTTTGAAAAATTAAAGAATGTATTGTATCACATAATGAGAAGTCTAGAAGTAGGGTATCTCCTGAATAGAGTGATCCAATGGTTCGGTGAGGTCATCAGGACCTAGGTTCTGTCTGTATCTTGGTCCTAAGATTCTCAGTATATTGACCATGCCCTTCGACTGGGTCCCCTCAAGGTTGCAAAATATCTGCCAGCAAAAAAATGGGGAAACAAATTGCCTTTTCACGTCCCAAAGGAGAAAAGAAAGAACATCTCTCTCCCAACCATGGACTATAAGTGCCTCCTTTTAGTTTGATGGCACTCTTTTAGATATGTGCTGACTTGTGGACCAAAAACTTTTTGGGAAATTTAATCCACTGACTGATTAGATTACTCAGTATCTGTTAAAGAGCAAAGGTTTTCTTGAAGCATTTGGTTGGATAGAAGTGGAACACTACATCAAAAACTAATGATGTATGGTGATTAACATAACAAAATAAAAAAACTGTTAAAAAAAAAAAAAGAAGTGGGTAGCTTTTCTCTCCAAAATTTGTGGCTCCATTAGGAAGGAAAAACAGGGGAATATATGCTGAATATTCAAGCAATAGTGTCCACACCACAAATATCTTAATGCAATCTATTGAACTGGTATCTATAGAAGAGTGAACAATTTTCTAAGCCAGGTAATGATATAACCTTTTCTCCTGCCACTTCTGTAAGTTCAAAATCATATATTTAAAAGCATCCAGTAGTGAACATTTTAGATTCAGTTCCTCCAATGCAATTGTTTATTCTTTATTCTAGGCCTCATAATGGGATTAATCTTACGGTATGCTACAGCACCAACAGATATTGAAAGTGGAACTGTGTATGATTGTGGAAAACTGGCCTTCAGTCCATCAACTCTGCTGATTAATATCACTGACCAAGTTTATGAATATAAATACAAGAGAGAAATAAGCCAGCATAACATCAATCCTCACCAAGGCAGTGCAATACTTGAAAAGGTAAGGATTCCATCTGATCATATATTTTTGTTTAAATAATTGAGCCATCATATGCAATATGTTAACACACGTGTATGTGTCCTTTTTAAACACCACACTATTGGAACAATTTAGTTGACTAAGGGGGTATACTTAATGTAATTGTTTTGCAAATGACAGATACATTCGATAAAAAGATAGTAATTCTTCTGACTCTGCCTTTCATGATACTTGTTTCAAGTTTTTTTTTTTTTTCTTTTTTAAGAGAGAGAGAGAAAGAGAGAGTGAGGGAGGGAGAGCAGAGGGAGAAGGAGAGAGGAAGAGAGAATCTTACGCAGACTCTGTGCCCAGGATGGAGCCTGATTTGGGGCTCAATCTCAGGATCCTGAGATTATGACCTGAGCCGAAATCAAGAGTCAGATGCTTAAACCAACTGAGCCATCCAAGTGCCCCTACTTGTTTCAAGTTTACACATGTGTTCTAAGTGTCATTGTGTATATTGCCAGCTGGCTACTCAGATCAAATCTCCCTTAAGTCAAAAGGAATATACAGGGGAGTGAAAAAATTTGCACCTGTAAACCTTGATTTGGGATGACTGGCTTTTGGCTGCCAACACAAAACACTGACCACTTGGCTGTTTATAAATATACTGACACACAGTCAATCTCAAGAGATCTTCACTCCACCAGTTTAGTTTGGAAATCTTAGGTAGGAAAAAGAAAAATTGTGAAGCGACCCATCTTTTATTTTATTTTTTTAAAGATTTTATTTATTCATTTGAGAGAGAGAGAGAGAGAGCACAAGCAGGGGGAGAGCCAGAGGGAGAGGGAGAAGCAGACCCCCTGCTGAGCTGAGAGCCCGACATGGGACTCGATCCCAGGACCTGGAGATCATGACCTGAGCCGAAGATAGACGCTTAACCATCTGAGCCACCCAGGCGTCCCAATGACCCATCTTTTAAAAATGGTTTTATTTTTGCAAATTTGTGAACTGTTTCGGTTATTGGAAGGAAGTTTCCTTCTGCTCTCAGGACTCTGGGTCAGAAAATAGATAAGATTACCTCTTTTTTTTTTTTTAGATTTATTTTTTTGAGAGAGGAAGGGGGGAGGGGAAAGGGAGGGGGAGTGAGAGTCTTTTTTTTTTTTTTAAGATTTTTATTTATTTTTCAGAGAGACAGAAAGAGAGAGAGAGAGCCCAAATGGGAGGAGCAGGCAGAGGGAGAAGCAGGCTCCCGCTAAGCAAGGATTCCCGATGCGGGACTCAATCCCAGGACTCTGGATCATGACCTGAACCGAAAGCAGATGCCTAACTGACTGAGCCACCCAGGCATCCTGAGGGAGAGAGAGTCTTAAGCAGACTCCATGCTGAGCACAAGCCTGCTGGGTGAAGGGATGGGGGAGCTGGATCCTACCACTCTGAGATCAGGACTTGAGCCAAAACCAAGAGTCCAGCACTTAACTGACTGGGCCACCCAGGTGCCCCAAGATTATATCTTGTAGTGTGTTATGCATTCTGGATCAGCCCTTGGAAGAAGGAATAAGTGAATTTGTGTTTAACAATACAAGTACATGCTAAGAACCAGTGACTCATTCCATAACATTTTGAGTCAGACCTGAGAGCTTCCTTGATATTAGTGAAGTTTGTTTTAGCACTTTCACTCATACAGATTTAGATTTCTGTTAATATATAGACATTTGTTTCCATTTTGAGAGTTTTGGGATAGGAGGGGAGATACTTGGTCTATCATTTTTCCTCATTCAAGATAGATAATTTTTAATCACTTTTTTTTCACATTATCGTCCACTAGCACATTTCTAGATTAACTTCCTCCTAGAACTTGATGAGGGCTCAGGAAAGTCAAACTAATTATAATATTAGCTGAAGTCAGACTTAGGAAAGTGAATTGAAACATGCAAAAAGCAAATTAAATAATGTATTTCTGAAATAAATAGGAGCAACTTCTAGATCTTCTGCTGTTTTGGATGATTTCTTCCACATGATTCTTTCTGTTCACATGGATAATAGAAAATTATCTATCTTGAAATAAGTAATTTTTAAATGACTTTGTTGGCAGCATAGGATTTTAATTAAAACATACTTTTCAGTTTTACCTCTGGTTAGCACCTGGACATAAATTATTTATTTTAAAAAAGGTATTTATTTACCTCCTCACTCTCTTACCTATTTTCATCTGCATTTCTAAACAACACTATTTCACCAAACAGGTTGACCCCCAAAGATGCTGATAATTATCTCTGTTACTATAGCAATTTTTTTTCTAGCAGGATTGCCAGTAACTGATCAGAAATTTTGTTACTCTGTTATTGACATATTGATTCCTTTACCAGCAGCCAAACTCCAGTGTTTGCTTTTGAAAAACTAAGGCAAGAGTTAGAGAAAATGTCCAAGTTGCTGGGGGCTTCTTGGTTTTTTCATTTGGTAGATTATGAATTCTATACATAAAAAGTTTAATTGACCTTGAATGGCTCAAGTATTTTCTCGATTAATGTCTAAATCATGTGACTCATTTGTCATACTTAGCATTTGCCTCTCCAGGCATCCAAGGTTGGCAATAGACAACTCAGTACCCAGAGTAAATCCTTCCCTCATTGCTGGTGGAGAAAGAGGCATCCACTGGTGCACTTAACCATATTAGATGACTTTAAGTGGAAAGGATCTTGTTATAAATGGCCAGAGTATAGTGTAATGCACATTTCTTTCTTATATGTCGTTTGGGGGTGGGGTACCTAGTCTGCGAAAATAACAAAAACCCCATAGTCTTTCTTTCTTACTAGGAATTCTCTAGTGCACTCAACTATTCATATCAATCAATTATGCAACCAGTCTAGGTCAGATGCAAAGGGATTCCAAAAAAGGGTTCATTCATTGGATGGCTTATAAGGAGGTAACACGGTGAAATGGGGAAAAAACTCCAACTTTCTTATTTGTTTTTTTTTTTTTAAAGATTTTATTTATTTATTTGAGAGAGAGAATGAGAGACAGAGAGCACGAGAGGGAAGAGGGCAGAGGGAGAAGCAGAGTCCCCACTGAGCAGGGAACCCCATGCAGGACTCGATCCCGGGACTCCAGGATCATGACCTGAGCCGAAGGCAGTCGCTTAACCAACTGAGCCACCCAGGCGCCCCACCAACTTTCTTATTTGTAAAGTGGAGAGATTAGAGCGGTTTTGTAGGGTTTTTTTAATATTTAGATGAGCTGCCGTATCTCATGAGTCTGGCTCCCATGAGATCCTTTACATCGCACTGCTGTTCCTGTCTCTGCTATTATTACTGCTGCCACTTCTACCACCACTGGTCCCATCACCACTGCACCACCGCTAACACAAGTGCTATCATTGCTGCTACAAGATAATGTTTAAAGGCTTCACAAATGCCAGGGATTAAGGAAATGTGGGGTTTTTTCATTCATTTAACATTTGTTGGGGAGAAAAGATCAATATATAATATGTACCTGTATATTATTCAGTTCTAAATTATATCACATAGATTGTGAGGACTATAAAATACCATATGCCAAGCTTGTTTCAGTCATGCTCAATACATATAGAAGTGTAGAAAAGAAACAAAATATTTTCACTTAAAGATTTATGAAAATAATACTTTCCTATACATTATGAGCAACTGATGATCTCAAAACAACCTTCTGGGAAAATAAAACTAGATTATATTGCTTTGTATTTATCTAGTTAATGTTTCCAACACCATCAATTGTTCTGCGGACCCAAGATATGTTTAACTCATTTTAGCTGAGTGGGGCCTGTATTCTGTTACATAATGGCTTCACATTAATTTGTTATGTAATATCTAGGAACACCAAAATATCTACTAAGAATTTCTGAATTTCATATCAGTGGGAAGTTTAAAACTTGCTTTCGAAGAGCAGGTGATATAAGAACTTTCTCCGTCACTCATTCATTCATTCTTTCAACACAAATGAAGTGAGTGAGTCCCGTCAGTTTCAGTTCTAAAGTAATTGTCTCAAGGAGTTTAATAATGGATCAGGGGAAAACACAACAAATAAATAAATGAGTAAATACACCACAAAGCTGGTACTAAGGGAGGGAGCCAAGTACCACAGGCACTCAGGAAGAACAATATTATTTCTTATTAGGGTGATAGGAAAGATTTCAAAGAAAGATAGTTGAATGACTCTGGTAGTAATGACATATATAATGTGTAGAGGCGGGAGAGTCTTTACAAGCAAAGGCAAAAACGTGATATGGAAGTGGATAAAAGGGGTAGAGAATAGTCCAAGAAAGGAAAACAATTCCAATTTCTTGAAGTATGGAAGACCAATGAAATATAGGGCTAGAAATAAAGGCAAGGCTTGATTACAGAAGGCCTTGAATGCACACTCTATTTGCCAGTGTTGACAAAAGCAAAGGGATAGTTTGCCTTTTGTGTAGAGGGTAGAGAGTGAAAGCAAGCAAACAAATGAGGCCTAAGCTTGGATGGTAACCAAGGGGCACATGGAAGAGAAGTAAGGAAGGAAGATGCTGTAGAATTTGGACCTGGGGGGCATGAGAAGGGATAATGGCTTACTCTGCTACCAGGCCATGTGGGTTCATAGAGGTGGTAGGGCAAAAATGGGGAAGTTAGAAGTTAGGGGAAGGAGCTGGTTAGGGAAAAATCATAATTAGTTTAAAATTGATGAATGAATAAATCAATTTATTCTCATCACTAATTTATTATTGATTTAACACATTATGTTTTTATAATATTGAGTTGGAGGAGTCAGCAGCCATTTGGCTGGAAAAGTCTTGCAGATCTAGTCCACTTCCAAAGAGTTGTCAGCACATTTAAATTTATACTTCCTATCATTCATAAATCAGTTGACTGTAATGTGAAAAATCAAAGGAAACTACCCAGTGAAAATTTTGCCAAGTCTTTACTTCCTGTGTGACAAGTGACACTATCATTTGGTCAGGGAAGTTATTTTGGAGTAAGTTACCCTGCTGAGTAATCAGTCCTGTCTGTTGTTTCAATAAAGAGAATTGCTAGGCAGCAAATAGGTCACATTAAGGCTATTATCAGTTGTGTTGGTAATACTTTATATTTTAGAGATAATTTAGGGAAGTCTTTATAGCAACAGCTAATCATGTGACTTTTATAAATAATCTTATATTTGCAGCATTAAAACCTCAGTGTCTTAATTTATTCTCACTGTCCAAATTTTTCTATGGTAATTTAGACTTTTTGTAGTTCAGAGTCTTAATTCTTATATATTTACTTGTGAACTATTTTTGTTATTTCCAGTCTTTCCCTTTGCTTGATTATTCTGGCTTCAGAGGCCAGAGGGCAAAGCTCTTCTGGTAACAGGAACAGCTTGACCAGAGTCACTGGACCATGAGATAAATATGTCCAGTTAATGCTAGGACACTTTTGAGAAGAGTAAGAAAAGACAGGAGAGAAACCTCCTCCAAAATTGTTCTCAGCACACTGGGAGAAGCAACCATCACAATAGATCAGTACTTGGGGTTTGGAGAAATGTTTGTAGAATATTATCAATTATTCCTCCATTCTATAGAGAACGGGGTTTCATGACCTATGTTTCTCTATTGTGACAAATCTTGGATCATACAACATGGACCTGGGGGATCTCAAACTTGGCAGTGAATGGGATAAGCTGTTTGAATAGATTTAGCTACTTTCATCCTACACCTTACTATTGTTGCTAAAGAAACTTATCATTTTTTTTTCATCTTAGGTGTTTTTTTCCACCCTTATCCAATTTTCTTTTCAAAAAGTTGGCCTGAGAAATAATTTCAAAAATGTCTCAAGACTCTAAGTATTCCATTTGGGTTGTTTTTGCCTCTTTTTTTCCCCTGTGAAAGTATTTTTATTTATTTAATTTTTATTTTTTCTAGTTTTATTGAGATATAATCAACATGTACGATTGTATTAGTTTAGGGTATACAACATAAAGATTTGATATATGTATGTATTGGGAAATGATTACCACAATAAGTTTAGTTACCATCCATTATCTCACATAGTTATATATTTTTCTTGTGATAAAAACTTTCAGATCTACTTTTAGCAACTTTCACATGTACAATACGATATTATTAACTCTTGTCACCATCCCTACCTTCCATCCCCAGGACTTATTTATCTTATAACTGCCAGCGTGTATCTTGTGGCCGCGTTCACGCATTTCCCCCACCCTTCACCTCTCACCTCTGGCAACCACCAGTCTGTTCTCTGTTTCCGAGTTCATTTTTTTAGATTTGGCATAAGTAAGATCTTACAGTATTTGTCTTTTTTACCTTATTTCACTTAGCATAGTGTCCTCAAGGTCAATCCATGTTGTCACAAATGGCAGGATTTCCTTCTTTTTTATGGCTGAATAATGTCTGTGTGTGTGTGTGTGTGTGCACCACATTTCTTTATCCATGCATTCGTTGATGGACACTTAGTTTTCATATCTTGGCTACTGTAAATAATGTAAATAACTGTAAATAATAATATTGTAAAGAATGCTGTAATGAACTTGAAAGGGCAAATATCTTGTGGAGATGTTAATTTCAATTCCTTGAATATATACCTAGAAGTGGGATTATTGGATCATATGGTAATTCTGGTTTTTTGAGGAACCTCCATACTGTTGTCCACAGTGGCTGTACCAGTTTGCATTCCCACCAACGGTGCATGAGGATTCCTTTTTCTTCACATCCTCGCCAACACTTACATCTTGTTTTTTTGATAATAGTCATTCTAACAGGTGGGAAGTAGCTTTGATTTACATTTCCCTGATGATTAGTTCCATTTGGTTGTAATTTAGTCATTGAATTTATTTTCTTCATTCATTTAGTCATTCAACAAATATTTATTTATTGGACATTTATCATATGCCATGCACTTGTTTTAGGTGCTGCAAGGACAGTAGCGAACAAAACAAAGTCCTTGTTCTCATGCAGCTTAGACTCTAGGGTAGAGATAGACAAGGGACAGTTTAGCACAATCATTTATAATGTAATGTCAGGTAGAGACATGTGCTGTGAAGAAAAGTTAGCAAAATGAGAGGATGAGGAGTGAAGTGTATTTAGGTGTGTTCTGCAGGAAAGGCCTCATTGAGGAGGTGAAGTTGGAGCTGAGATCTGAATGAGGTTGGGAGTGAGCCATGCAGATGTGGAAGAAGGGATTTTCAAAGGAGGGGGAAAAAAAATAACATTAGATGTCTTTGCTTTGCTAAGTTATTTTTTCCCTTGCCAGATCTTTGCTATATTTTTCATCAATATTCAAGATCATTTTGTCTATACCAAAAATCCTGGAAAAATTCTATTTGTTGTGGTAGATAAGGTTGGAGGAGATGAGGAGACATTGACTTGGAATGGGGAGTGAAAATGCACAAAATGCGGAATTAACAGGAAGCCTGGCAGGCTCTACCTGATGTTCTAGCCTGTTTTGCAGGCTTACCTTCAGAATGCACAGCCCAGCACCAAGGAGCTATTTTACTAAAGTTTGACTGTAACTGGGAGCACCCCAAACTGCAGGATTAAGAATTACCATATGGCAAAGAAGAAGTCAAACTCTCGCTCTTTGCAGATGATGTGATACTTTATGTGGAAAACCCAAAAGACTGGTGTAAGGTGGTATCTCATTGAGGTTTTGCTAAAACTCATATAGGAATTCAGTAAAGTGGCAGGATATAAAATCAATGCACAGAAATCAGTGGCATTCCTATACACCAACAACAAGACAGAAGAAAGAGAAATTAAGGAGTCGATCCCATTTATAATTGCACCCAAAACCATAAGATACTGAGAAATAAATCTAACCAAAGAGGCAAAGGATCTGTACTCAGAAAACTAGAAAATACTCATGAAAGAAATTGAGGAAGACACAAAGAAATGGCAAAACATTCCATGCTCATGGATTGGAAGAACAAATATTATGAAAATATCAATGCTACCTAGAGCAATCTACACATTTAATGTAATCCCTATCAAAATACCATCAACTTTTTTCAAAGAAATGGAACAAATAATCCTAAAATCTGTATGGAACCAGAAAAGACCCTGAATAGCCAGAGGTATGTTGAAAAAGAAAAGCAAAGCTGGTGGCATCACAATTCCGGACTTCCAGCTCTATTACAAAGCTATCATCATCAAGACAGTATGGTACTGGCACAAAAACAAACACATAGATCAATGGAACAGAATAGAGAGCCCAGAAATGGACCCTCAACTCTATGGTCAACTCATCTTTGACAAAGCAGGAAAGAATGTCCAATGGAAAAAAGACAGTCTCTTCAACAGATGGTGTTGGGAAAATTGGACAGCCACATGCAGAAGAATGAAACTGGACCATTTCCTTACCCCACACACAAAAATAGACTCGAAATGGATGAAAGACCTCAATGTGAGACAGGAGTCCATCAACATCCTAAAGGAGAACACAGGCAGCAACCTCTTCGACCTCAGCCACAGCAACTTCTTCCTAGACACATCGCCAAAGGCAAGGGAAGCAAGGACAAAAATGAACTATTGGGACTTCATCAAGATAAAAAGCTTTTGCACAGCAAAGGAAACAGTCAACAAAACCAAAAGACAGACATCCCAACAGAATGGGAGAAGATATTTGCAAATGACATATCAGATAAAGGGCTAGTATCCAAAATCTAAAAAGAACATATCCAACTCAACACCCAAAGAACAAATAATCCAATCAAGAAAGTTGAAAATAGAGCTACGGTACGACCCAGCAATTGCACTACTGGGTATTTACCCCCAAGATACAAATGTAGGGATCCGAAGGGGGTACGTGCACCCCAATGTTTATAGCAGTAACGTCCACAATAGCCAAACTATGGAGAGAGCCTAGATGTCCATCAACAGATGAATGGATAAAGAAGATGTGGTATATATATACAATGTAATATTATGCAGCCATCAAAAAAATGAAATTTTACCATTTGCAACAACATGGATGGAACTAGAGGGTATTATGCTAAGCGAAATAAGTCAATCCGAGAAAGACAAGTATCATATGATCTCACTGATATGAGGAATTCTTAATCTCAGGAAACAAACTGAGAGTTACAGGCGTGGTGGGGGGTGGGAGGGATGGGGTGGCTGGGTGATGGACATTGGGGAAGGTATGTGCTATGGTGAGTGTTGTGAATTGTGTAAGACTGATGAATCACAGACCTGTACCTCTGAAACAAATAATACATTATACGTTAAAAAAAAGAAGAAGAAAGAAAGAAAATAGTAGGAAGGGAAAAATGAAGCGGGGGAAACTGGAGGGGAAAACGAATCATGAGAGACTATGGACTCTGAGAAACAAACTGAGGGTTTTGGGGGGGGGATGGGTTAGCCTGGTACATAAAATTTAAAAAATAAATAAATAAAAGGTAGAAAAGTGATACATGCAAATATCAATATGGAATTAAGAATCAGTGATGCGAGAAAGTCCATATTTACTGAAGAGCAACATTTTCCTTATACTGTACAATGAAATATAATCATGGAATGTAAATCATGGGATGTAATCCAAAAGCAACTTTGTATTTGTCTCCTAATGTCTTTTTAAAAGATACTCACTGGGGTTAGTTTTTCCCCTTACCAGTGAATGAAAACTCTAACAGGCTCTATGATATTTCTGAACAGTCTTAGGCAGTAGAAAATTGCTTAGTTGCAGAACAGTCTCAATTTAGCAAATAAAAGGTTCAGTCTAAAACAAACAAACAAAAAAAGAATTACCGTAGACAGCATTCCCTTTCCAAATATATTCCAGATAAACATTTGGGAGAGTTTGGGTTAAGCCCTTGCCACCTAGAATGTAGCTTAACTTTTGGATACAGGGCTAATGGACTCGGCACTCAGAAACTCTTCTGCTCTTTAGATAGAGGACTTTTTTCTTTTTTGCAAATCATCACTCAGGACTTAAGTTCTAAGGAAACTAACCACTGGAACATTTATTTGAGGGCAGGGATTGTGTTCCAACTAGCTGTCCAATTTTATCCCTTAACAAAAACCCTAGCTACTCAAAATAATGTAAAGGCTGCTGGTGACAAAGGGCTCTTGGAGTGCCATGTGATTCGAGCACAAAGTCTCACACTCACTCTTGGTTGGGAAAAGAAAGGAGTCATGTGAAAGTGTCTGAGTATTTTTTTTTTAATTTTATTTTATTATGTTATGTTAATCACCATACATTACATCATTAGTTTTAGATGTAGTGTTCCATGATTCATTGTTTGCGTATAACACCCAGTGCTCCATGCAGTACGTGCCCTCTTTATTACCCATCACCAGGCTAACCCATCCCCCCACCCCCCTCCCCTCTAGAACCCTCAATTTGTTTCTCAGAGTCCATAGTCTCTCACGGTTCGTCCCCCCCTCCGATTTCCCCCCCTTCATTTTCCCCTTCCTGCTATCTTTTTCTTCTTCTTCTTCTTCTTTTTTTTTTTAACATATAATATGTTATTTGTTTCAGAGGTACAGGTCTGTGATGGAACCAGAGTCTGAGTATGTTTAATACTGGGGTTAGACCTCTTTCTAACGTGACAAAATTTGGTAAGAGGGGAGTGGCTAGAAGGGAATAGCTTCTCATATTTCTGGCTTCAAGCCCTAGAAAATATCTCAGACCACAATGGGCAGAAACAACTGGGATTCCCACTCATATCCCAGTCACCCCTGCCTTCTGACTATTGCCTGGTCTTAGACCATGTTAGGTCATCAAGAACATGATGGTGGTTCTTGGGCCTTTGCAGCCTTGGTCATGTATAGAAACCCAGGGTTTCATCCATCTGACCATCCACTTGCCTAGGCCCAGAAGTGACTGACAGTGGTAGCACAGACATATCTCTTAGGAACTATGGGAGCCGGCATTGCAGAACACACCACAGACCAGTGCTTTGTGATGCAGAGTAGTTGCCACCCACTTAGGTATCAAAGGACAGGTTTTCACAGCTGTTTTGGGGGTAGTGGGTATCTGAGGTCTTTGAAGCTGCTCTCTCCACTTCCCTACCCTACTCAGTTCAAGATCATGATGAAGTATGTTCCATGAGAGGCTGATCTTTTAAAAGTATGACTCATACCTTATTATTTGATACTGTTTTCCGTACTTATTAATAAGCCATGTATTTATTATGTGTTATCCCCAAAATAATACTCCTAAGTAACCTTCCCCCAAAACCCCAAAATATTATTCTTTTGAACACATACGTGGTGGCAGTCAGGCATATTTAAGGCAGCACAAGATCAGAATACCTGGGTTCAAACCCCATGTCTACCTTTAATCTGCTGGGTGATCTTCAGCATGTGAACTAACCTTCAGTGCCTTAGTTTTATCAAGTGAGGCAGTACTCGTACCAACATCAAAAGGTTATTATGGGGGCGCCTGGGTGGCTCAATTGGTTAAGCATCTGCGTTCAGCTCAGGTCATGATCTCAGGTCCTGGGATCGAGTCCTGTGTGGGGCGCCCTGCTCAGCAGGTAGACTGCTTCTCCTCTCCCTCTGCCTCTCCCCCACCCCTCTTGCTCTCTCTCTGTTTCTCTCTCTCTCTCAAGTAAATAAATAAAATCTTTAAAAAAAGATTATTATGAGGGCTAAATGAAATTTCATATAAAGGCTAATATGCCAGGCATATAGTAAGTTCTTGGTAAATATTTATTATTATTATTATGTATCAGCAAACTGCTAAGTACTTTAAAACACTGATTTCCAAACTTTTGATTATATACCCCATCAGTAAAACACTCTTGAGTGTATGTAACTAATATATGTCTATTTACTTATAAATGAAATGCAAGTACAAATATATTGTGAACGTTACTACTATACCGATATATTATGCACATTATAAAGCAATTTAGAATTTTAAAAAGGTGAGATAAAAATGAAATATTAAAAGTTCTTTGCACACCCAGCTGGATCATCTTGTTCATTCCCTAGTGTATGCACACCTCAACTTAGAGACCAATAGAGCAGGTCATATTTTATTAAATTTTTATTTTTATTTTAAGTGTTTTAGACATCTTTCTTTAAAAATTCTGCTGTTTTCTGAAATCTTAAATACCGTATTCTAAGTCTCAGCAGTGCCAGTATATATGTGGGCTCTTGGCCTGAGATTAAGGATGTTCTTAAGCGTTGATTAGCTTTATGGAAACACTAGTCCTCACCCCAAGTGATTCCATGCTGCTATACACCAGTATCCAGTTATTTTGTTTCATAGTTCCACCTATTGTTCTCTCACTAGTATCTTAACTGAGTTATAAGTTAATATTTCTATCTGTAATGTTTGCATTGATGTCTATCTCCTCACTAGACTATAAACTCCAGGAGGGCAGGACAAGTCTGTCTATGGTTATATTATATTTCCAGCTCAAGGCAGGATGCCTGGCACATGGTAGATGCTTTGTAGATGCTGGTAAGTGAATGGTTGATATAATGAAGTATCATTCTCCTCTTGTCTGTTGCTACTTCTCACTGCTACCCTGCACTGTCTTACTTGCTGGCCATTTTACACCCAAGTATCTATCACAGATTTCCTCTCAGAGTGAAGAGCCAGGACTCTGTGGTTGGTTGTTTGCTACTCAGACAGTTGAATTGCTACAAGTCTCATCTCCAAATAATCAAATTGGGATGGAGGGAGAGAGAGAGAAGGAGGCTGGGCACAGGAAAAACAAACAGGAGGGAGGGAGAATGAGAGATTTCCCATCAGACTTTTAGTCCGAGTAAAAATGGATCTTTCAATTCTTTCTCCCTTTGCTTTGTTCCTTTTAAAACATTAAACTGTGGCAAGAGTGCACACTTATCATTGCTGTGGCCTCTAGTGAGTAGTTATATAAGGTTCCATCCCACTGTATTTCCTGCTTTTCCCCTAAGGTCAGTAAGAAGGTACGCATTAGTAGCTTATACAGTCTGAAGCTAGGATCCACATCCATCAGCACAGGAGGAGTGGAAACCATCAAGAAGGGTGGGGAAGCTGTGCATTTAAATGACTTGTCTCCTGTTGCTATTTAAGCCTGTGTTGAATTAGGGTCTCCCAGCTGCTCCTTTCAGATCCATTTCTGATTTAAAACTAACTGGACACTGATTTACAGAGTTCTGCCTCAGGTTAGGGTGTGTGGAGCAAAAATGTCCTGCAAGTTTAGATGCTCTTCACCTTTATTTATGACTGTTGCATATTGGGTTCCCAAAGAAGTAGACTCTGAGGTGGAGTTTAGTGAGTGGGATGCTTAAGTGTCCCTGAGTTCAACACCTTATGAATGAAAGAGGAAAGAAGGCTGAGTGGGCCAAGGGAGAAGTTAAGCTGTGATGCAAACCCAACAATTTTGGCTAACTCCTTGGGAAGCTCTGGAGTTAGAATGGCTCTTCAGCCTTATACCTAGTTGCTCTGAGATGGCCTGGCCTCTAAAATACCAAATCATTCTGTCTTTGGATGTGGACTACTCTGAAAAAGGGCTGACCTTGGGTGAGGTGGCTTTTTGCCGTGTTGATAATCCCTGAAGGGGTTGATACTCCTAGCAACAAGAACAAGACCAAAAAAAAAAAAAAAACAGCAACAAGACCTTCACTGAAGGAAACTCCCAGTAGCCAACACACTGACAGTAGTAGGGGAGGAAAAAATTTTTTTTTCTATATGTCTAGGTTCTTGACGTCAGGGACCTTAGTCAAAAGATGGATTAGAATTCAGGCTTAAATACCATTTTCAGCCAGAACAAAGAAGGGTGTGGGGAAGGCAAGTTTTAGGAACGTGATCAGGAAAATTACTGTAAACTAGAGTAAGGTTGTTACGCAGATTTAAGTCTATGCCTTCCCCATTGATAAGTTTTTTATGAATTAGGGTCATACTTTTCTTCTTGGTACTGAGAAGGAGACAGCCTTATAAATGGAGATTTCCTTAACGTAAATTTTCCTTACAAAAGGATATCTTCTAGTCTGTCTTCAGAGCAGGTCCTGTTTCTCAAAATAATCAGCTTAAAATAATTCTTAAGCCAAAAAAAGTGGGTTTTTTTAATTTTTAATTTTTTTTTTTAATTGCAGGAAGGGGGTTGCATATTCTGGTCTTCTATACTTCCCATAGGCTGGGAACCTTATATAGATTTTGTGCTCAAGAACAGTACCCAAGGAGCGCCTGGGTGGCTCAGTCGTTAAGCGTCTGCCTTCGGCTCAGGTCATGATCCCAGTCTTGGGATCGAGCCCTGCATCGGTCTCCCTGCTCCTTGGGAGCCTGCTTCTCCCTCTCCCACTCCCCCTGCTTTTGTTTCCTCTCTCGCTGTGTCTCTCTCTATCAATTAAATAAATAAAATCTTTAATAAAAAAAAAAAGAACAGTACCCAAATAATGAGTTAACATATAGTCGGAGTAAAATGACATAGTGGAGTACTAGAGTAGGCTTGTCCTAGCCTTTGAGAGCTTATTATTTATTAACTATTCAGATATTTTGTAAGCGAGTTGTTAGAACAGTAGGTTGAAGTGGACCATGGTAGGAGTATTTATTTACACCACAGAAATTGTCAAATCAAGGCTTGTGGGCTTTTTTTTTTTCCTCCATAGAGATGGTTTACCAGCACACCACTGAATATATTGCTATATAACTGCATTTTTAGGAGAATTGGAAATATCCAAATACCTCATTTTTCACCTCACTAAAAAGTCCTTTCCCACAAGATGACTCTCTTAAAATTCTACTATTCAAGCTTTATATTGTCAGCTTAAACTCTAATTGCCTTCAAGGTGAGATAAGGAAGTGCATAAGATTTTTGTCTTAGTCTGTTTGGGCAAAAATGCCATAGCCTGGTTGATTTAAACAACAAACATGACTTCTCACAGTTCTAAAGGTTGGAAAGTCTAAGATTAAGCCACCAGCAGATTCTGTGTCTAGTGAGGGCAAGCTTCTTGGGTCATAGATGGCTGTTTTCCCACTGTGTCCTTACATGGTAGAAACAGAGAACTCTCTCGTATCTCTTTTGTAAGGGCATTAATCCCATTCACAAGGGTTCTACCTTCTTGACCTAATCACCTCCTGAAGGTTCCACCTCCTAATACCAACACCTTGGGGGTTGAATTTCAACATATGAATTTTTTTTAAAGATTTTATTTATTTATTTGACAGAGAGATAGCTAGAGCAGGAGCACAAGCAGTGGGAGTGGGAGAGGTGCTGAGCAGGGAGCCCAACGTGGGGCTCCATCCCAGGACCCTGGGATCATGACCTGAGCCAAAGGCAGACGCTTAACAACTGAACCACTCAGGTGCCCCTTAACATATGAATTTTGAGGAGACACAAGTATTCAGTCCATTTTGGTTTTGCATCTAAACAGGCTGAATCCTATCTCTGCCACTTCTAGCATTGAGACATTGGACAAGTTAACTTCTCATATTTTTGTTTATCTATAAAATCTATAAAACAGGGATTAGGGATTAGTGATACCCACTTTAGAGGGTTGCTTTTCAAAATAAATGAGAAAAAGTTATGTTTAGTTTTAGGCATGCTATAAATATTACTCTGGTTCCTAAACATCTGCCCTTGATGGGCATGGATTTCCTCTCTGGGATATAGTTTGAGGTGGGCATGATGGAGGAAGTTTAGTGTTGTTTTTTAATGCACCATTTTTAAGGTGAATGCACCATTTGAAAACACATCATTTTAATTTTAAATCAAGCTGTTTGGCATCTACTTTCTGCTGATTTCAGCACCTCCCCGCCCCCATACCTTCTCAAGCATATCCACTATGAATGTGGTCTTTGCTGATTCAGCACTTCCCTGTCCAGCTTTCCCCAGGTCAGTTGCTCCCTGGTTGAAGTCTTGTGATGGGGAAGCTGCACACAGACTTCAGAGCTAAGGCCTATAAAGATTATGCAAATGGAGAAAAATTATAAGGCAAAAAGGAAGACTCTGTGGGACTGCAATGCTCCTGTATATTTTGAGGATTAAAAGGCACAGTTTCTTTAGCTTATAAATAAAGATTGGCCAAGACTAGGATCAATTCCAGAGGGGGGGGATCAATCTTGATGCATAAATTTTCAATTGTGTTGGATGTTTTTTCTTTTGCAATTCTTACCTGGGTATTGAGGAATGAATACTTGAGATGGGATACCAGGCCCTTCTCACACCCACTTGTTATTTTCCCTTCCCCTGCTGATATCAAGTCAGTTTTAGAATGGAGTTTCACTGTCATGTTAGTGCCACAGGTAGTGAGGGAAATAAGCAACCAACACAATGAAGAGCAGGCCCACAAGCAGCCAATCCAAGTTATGTGTAGTTTGTTAAAAGGCCAGGAATCTGGACATCTAGGATCAGGAGTAGGAAACCATATAATTTGTCTTTCAAACTGAAACCCTTGAGAGTGAAGGGGAGTAGGACACGATGAATAATTAAGCGAGGACAACAGGCATTACCTGGAGCTGTTCTGGTGAAACCAGGATGAATGGCTACCTTAGTAAAGAGTCACAAAACTAATAGAGGTAACTTTATGTGTTAAGAATCTTATGCAGAAACATAGGAGACTCTCTGACCATCGATGACTAGGTGCCATGGCAACAATCTGGAAAACCTAGGTAGGCTTTATGTATTTGCAGCTAATGAGGACATATCCAGCAGTGGAGTAAGTAACCTGAACCCAGGAGAATGGCAGATGGAATATTGTAGTTAAGAGGGTAATTCCTGGAGCCATATTATTTGGTTCAGATGCCACTTACCAGTGTGTGATTTGGGGTGAGATAATTAACGCCACTATGCTTCAATTTCCCTATTTATTTATTTATTTATTCATTCATTCATTCATTCATTCATTTCCCTATTTATGGGATAATCCTAACTACTCTGTAGGGTCATTGTGAGTTGCAAATGAGAAAGTACATGTAAAGCACTTAGAATAGTGCCTGGTTAAAGATACTACAAAACAAAACAAAACAGAGAAACAACTATAGGCCAATATCCCTAATGAACATAGATGCAAAATCCTCAACAAAATATTAGCAAACAGCATTCAACAATATATTAAAAGGATTATTCACCATGATCAAGTGGGATTTATTCTGGAGATGCACATTGTTTAATATTTGCAAATCACTCAATGTGATACACCACATTAACAAAATGAAGGATAAAAATCATATGATCATTTCAATAGATGCAGAAAAAGCATTTGACAAAGTACAGCATCAATTCATGATTAAAAACTCAACAAAATGGGATTAGGGGGAACATACTTCAACATAATACAAGACATATATGACAGAGCCACACCTAACATCATACTTAATGATGAAAAAGGGGAGCTTTTCCTCTAAGATCAGGAAAAAGACAAAGATGTCTACTCTTGTCACTTACATTCAACAGAGTACAGGAAGTCCTAGCCCCAACAATCAGACAAGAAAAAAAAAATAATAAAAGGCATCCAAATAGGTAAGGAAGAAGTAAAATTGTCACTATTTGCAGATGACATGATACTCTACATAGAAAACCCTAAAGACTCCACCGGAAAACTATTAGAACTAATAAATGAATTCAGTAAAGTTGCAGGATACAAAATTAATATACAGAAATCTGTTACATTTCCTTTTTTTTTAATCTTTTGGAGAATATCTACTTTATTGGGTTGTGTAATGCAATCAACATAACACAATTCTTTTTTCCTTTTTTTTTTTTTTTATTCAAGAACTTCAACAGATCCTTCAAGCTTATATTACATTTTGGCAAACTATAGAAGAAGCTCCATTATAAAATCTATTTTGAAGCTGATTTGTGATAAAATCTATCAGAAAAGAAATATAAAGGGTGGAATTAACAAAGTAATGAAATACAGCAATCCAATTAAAATTAACATAACTTTCCCTCATCAAGTGGGAAAATGAAACAGTCTAACAGCTTACATTTCTAAATGAAATGTAACTAAAAATGAAGTAGCAGAAAGAGAAATTAAGAAAAAAAATCCCATTTACAATTGCACCAAAAAGAATAAATTACCTAGGAATAAACTTAACCAAGGAGGTGAAAGACCTGTACTCTGAAAACTATAAAACACCGTTGAAGGAAATTGAAGATGATGCAAACAAATGGAAAGATATACTATGCTCATGGGTTGGCTGAATTCATACTGTTACAATGCCCATAGTACCCAAAGCAATGTACAGATTCAATGCAATTCCTATCAAAATGCCAACAGCATTTTCACAGGATGAGAACACATAATTCTAAAATCTGTATAGAACCACAGAAGATCCTGAATAGTCAAAGCAATCTTGAGAAGAACTAAGCTGGAGGTATTACAATTCCAGATATCAAGATATACTACAAGATTATAACAATGGAAACACTGCAGTACTGGCACAAAAATAGACACATAGATCAATTGAAGTCCACAAATAAATCTGCATTTAGGGCGCCTGGGTGGCTCAGTTGGTTAGGCGACTGCCTTCGGCTCAGGTCATGATCCTGGAGTCCCTGGATCGAGTCCCACATCGGGCTTCCTGCTCGGCAGGGAGTCTGCTTCTCCCTCTGACCCTCCCGACCTTCCCCCCTCTCATGCTCTCTCTCTCTCAGTCTCTCTCTCTCAAATAAACAAATAAAATCTTTAAAAAAAAATCTGCATTTAAATGGTCAATTAATCCATGACAAAGTAGGCAAAAATATGCAATGAGGAAGACAATCTCTTCAATAAATGGTGCTGGGAAAACTGGCCAGCTACCTGCAAAAGAAAGAAACTAGACCACTTTCTTACACTATATATAAAATAAATTCAAAATGGATTAAAGACCTAAGTGTGAGACCTGAAACCATAAAACTGGAAGAAAATTTAGGCAGTAATCTCTTTGATATTGGCCTTAGCAATATTTTTCTAGATATGTCTCTTCATGCAAGGGATACAAAAGCAAAGATCAACTATTGGGACCTACACCAAAATAAAAAGCTTTTGCACATCGAAGGAAACCATCAACAAAATGAAAAAACAACCTACTGAATTGAAGAAGATATTTGCAAATGATGTATCTGATAAGTGGTTCATATCCAAAATATATAAAGAACTTATACAACTCAACACCAAAAAAAACCTCAAATAATCCCATTAACAAATGGGCAGCGGAACTAATAGACATTTTTCCAAAGAAAACATACAAAAGGCCAACAAGACACATGAAAAGATGCTCAACATCACTAATCATCAGGGCAATGCAAATCAAAACCACCAGAAGCTATCACTTTATACTTGCCAGAATTGCTAGAATGAAAAAGACAAGAAATAGCAAGTATTGGCAAGGATGCAGAGAAAAAGGAACCCTCATGCGTTGTTGGTGGGAATGTGAATTGGTGCAACCACTGTGGAAAATAGTGTGAAGGTTCCTCAAAAAATTAAAAACAGAAATACCATATAATCCATTAATTCCATTACCGGGTATTTACCCAAAGAAAACAAAAACACTAACTCAAAAAGATATGTGCATCCCTGTATTCACTGCAGCATTATTTATAATAGCCAAGATATGGAAGCAACCTAAGTGTTCATTGATAGAAGAATGATTGAAGAAGATGTGGTATCTATAGAGAGAGAATAGAATATTACTCAGCCATTAAAAAGAGTGAGATCTTGCCATTCATGACAACATGAATGGACCTAGAGGGTATTATGCTAAGTGAAATAAGTCAGACAGAAAGAGGTAAATACTACATCCCACTTTTATGTGGAATCTAAAAAACAAAGCAAATGATCAAACAAACAAATAGAAAAGATCCATAAATACAGTGAACAAACTGATGGTTGCCAGAGGGGAGGTAGGTAGGATGATGGACAAAATGGGTGAAAGGGAGTGGGAGGTACAGGTTTCCAGTTATAGAATGAATAAGTCATGGGGATGAAAGGTACAGCATAGGAAATATATTCAATGAAACTGTAGTCACGGTGTATGGTGACAGAAGGTAGCTACACTTGTGGTGAGCATAGCATAATGTATAGTTGTCCAATCACTTTGTTGTATACCTGAATGTCACATTGTTTATCAACTATACTTCAATTAAAAAACAAAAGAGTAGTGCCTGCTCATAGTAAGTGTTCAAAGTATATTACCTATTAGCTTTGTTAGCATTATTACCAATAAAGCAGTGGTAATGCAGGGTTTGAGTCTAAGTCTTGCTGCTTACAAGGTATGTGACTTTGGGTAAGTCACTTAACTCTCTGAATCTTGGTTTCACCTCTGTAAAAATGGGTGTTCAGAATACTTCAGAGAGTTGTTGTGAAGAAACCTAAGAGACTGTATATGAAAGCACCTTTTCAAACTGCAACAACTTTATGGAAACGTCAGTTGTTATTTTTATTATTAACTATCATTATGATTAATTAACAAGTGGTAGCTGTATGAGTCTATAAGTGAGGAAGACAGACTCTGAACTTCGGCCCTCCCTAAATTATAATGACTGTGCATTCCCTCTTCCAAGGTAGTTTATTATATACAAAGGCTTTTCTTATTGCACTGTCCATTTCTTTTTTTAAATTATTTTATTTGAGAGGATTGTGTGCACAAAAGGGGGGAGCGCAGAGGGAGAGGGAGAGACAGAATCTCAAGCACACTCCCTACTAAGTGCAGAGCGCTACACAGGGCTCAATCCCATGACCCCAAGATCATGACCTGAGCTGAAACCAGAGTTGGTCACTTAACCAACTGAGCCACCCAGGTGCCCCTGCACTGTTCATTTCAATCTCACCATTATTCCATGAGGTGAACAGATATTACCCCATGCTTCAGAGTAGGAAACAGGTTCTGAAAGCTTATGTGACTTGATCAAGATTGATCTGTGACAGAACTGGTTTTAAGACTAGGTCTTCTGACTCAGAGTTCAATGTTCTTTTCAAAACTCCCTACTGCCAAGTTAAATATTTAATTTTAAAAATGCTTTGTTCTCAGTTCTCCACCTAATTTTGCCTGGAGTTGTAAACACTACCTACCTCCAATGAAATGCCAGTGTTTATATCGGTCACTTTTGCATGTATGATGTTCAAAGTGTATTTCTAACTTCCAGAATTCTACTTACTTCAAAAGTGAACATAATTTTGTGGTATAATATTCTCATAATTTCTCAGTGATAACTTACGATTATTAAAATTTTCTCTCCTATTAAAAGTTCTCCTTTTGCCATTTCTCTGTAATTTAGTTCTGCTTCTATGAACTGCAGTGCAAAAATGCTTATATTTCAGTGGTCCACAATTTTTAACCATTAGCATTCATAATACTAGGTATTCTAATTGGGCGGGGAAGTATTCTCAGCTTTCCAGTAATATTGGAAAAGAATGAAAAAAACTCAATAGATTGGACATGACATGGGTTAACTATTTAAGGAGCACTTATTGCTCACTTGCCTGATTCTGTGTCAGGCCTTTTAGATATTTTATCCTACTGAAAAATCATAACAAATCTGGGTCCTCAATTCTTAATTTTCCCTCCCATATTATTTATCACCTTTTATTATCCCTTAATCTTTATAAAGGTTCCATTCTATTTCAAATTTTCATAATTCTAAATGATAACTTTACAAGATGTTCATTTGGGAAGGACTGGAAAGGTGGTTTTTTTTTTTTCCTTTAAGGAAGAATCCAAATAGTCCTACAACATTATGCAACCACTATAAATTAAATCAATTTCTATCTAGTCTTTTTACATATATTTTTTTCTGTGTGGCTTCAATCATATGGTCTCTAAAACTTTGTAACTTGCTTTATTTATTATCATAAACTTACCATTTCCTCAGGTTTTTAAAAATTCAGGTTAATGGATACAAATGTGCTTGAGTTTTGAGTTGTTTCTAAATTTTCGCTAGTGTAAATAATGCTTCAGTGAATACCTGTGTGTATAAAGCTGTTCTTATATTTGAATTATTAAATAGGCTATTGAGTAATAGATATCAAATATTTATTAGAATGAATGTCTTATGGATCTTTGAAAAAGCACTGGAGAGAAGAGCCAACTGAAATCAGTGGGAAAGGATGAACTACCAAATACCTATACATATTTCTGGGAAAATTGGCTATTTGGAAAAAAAAGAATTTGATTACTATTTCACATCATATAATGAGTAAACTTGAGATGGATTAAAGACTCAATCATAAACAGCCAATTATTAAACTTTAGGAGAAAATATATTTATGACATTAGGACAGGGACAGATTTTTTCTTAAAGAAGTTACTAAAAGTGGAAATCACAGGTAAAAATGTAATAAGTTTTACTACATTAAAATAAAAAAAATTTCGGGACACCTGGGTGGCTCAGTCAGTTAAGCGGCTGCCTTCGGCCCAGGTCATGATCCCAGAGTCCTGGGATTGAGTCCCACATCGGGCTCCTTGCTCAGCAGGGAGCCTGCTTCTCCCTCTCTCTCCCTTTGCTTGTGCTCTCTCTGTTAAATAAATAAAAATCTTTTAAAAAATAAATTAATTAATTAAATAAAATAAATTTCTGCATGAAAAAGACCAATAACAGCATTAAAAGACAAAAGTGAAAAGTTTAAGGAGATGACAGACTAGAAGAATATATTTGAAATATAAATAACCAAAACATAATAGTAACAAGATTTTATGACGAACTAATTAGCAAGAAAAAGTCATAGTGGGTAAAATATATGATCCAAAAATTCACTAAAGAGATATCACAAAAGATCAATAAACAAGGAAAATATGCTCATTTCATAAAGGGAAATGCAAAGTAAACAATAATGTGATAACAGCTCATACTTACCCAACTAGCAAAAATTAGAAATTTGTCAATACTAAGTGTTGGCTAGAATGTGGGGAAATACTTTTATACACTCATGTAGGATTCAAAATTGGTGTAACCACTTTAAAGTATTTGCCGGGGCGCCTGGGTGGCTCAGTCGTTAAGGGTCTGCTTTCGGCTCAGGTCATGATCCCAGGGTCCTGGGATCGAGCCCCGCATCGGGCTCCCTGCTCGGCGGGAAGCCTGCTTCTCCTTCTCCCACTCCCACTGCTTGTGTTCCCTCTCTCACTGTGTCTCTCTCTGTCAAATAAATAAATAAAATCTTAAAAAAAAATAAAAAATAAAAAATAAAGTATTTGCCAATATGTATTAAAGTTGAAAATTCATACACCTTATCATCCAGCCCACTTCTAGGTATTTTCCTCTTGTAGAGAATCTTTCACATGTATGCACTTAAGGACAAGAATATCCATAGAATTTTTTTAGTAATAGCAAAAAATAAGAAATAAACTAATTGTCCTAATTCCCTTGTTGGAGGAGGGAAAAAACAATGATGATACATTTATCCAATAGAACACTATACAGCAGTCTAAGTGAACGGACAAAATCCACATGTATTAGTATAGATAAGCCTTTAAAAATAATGTTGAGTGTAAGAAATGGAATGCAAAAGGATGTTTATGGCTACATTTCTGTAAACTTTTAAAATACAAATGCAATATAATATTTATATGTATATTAAGTTTCTGTAAAATTTTTAAAAAATACTGATTATATATAATATTCTATACTAAAAATAATATCAATTATTGCTTATGGACACATATATGTGAAGTTTCAGAACATAGTCATGGAAAGAAAAAACACTTTCTAACTTCAGGGTATTGCTCACTTTGAGGGAGAGGTGGAGGGAAGGACTTTAACTCTGAGACATCATTTAAGATATTTGAAGCAAAATTAAGAACATAAACGTCGTAAAAGAGAAACAGCTGTGGTTTAGGATTTTTAAGCTCAGTGCTGCCTCTGAGTGGCCCACTGACCGCCCCCCCCCCCCCACTGGGGGACAATATTAGGTCAGGGGGACAATATTAGGTCAGGGCTTAAAACATTTTTTAGTAGAGGAACCCTTCATTTAAAGAAAATCTGACACTTCTTCACAATGTGTAAAATCAAAACTGCTCAGGCAGAAACGGGAGGGCAGATGCAGGGCAGGCCCCAGAGCAGTTGTTCTCACTTCCTGTCAACCTGCTCCCTTCACGCAGCCCAGGCATTGGCAGAGATCAGTTTGCAGACCCCAAGATCAGCTGACCTCCAAGGCAGCTTCTCCCTCTGACAGCCTGTGTGTCTGTGGTATTAAGCACTTCTTAAACATCAGTTACATGAGGTTAAAGCTTGTATGCTTGCCACATACAAGGGCTCTGAAAGAAACATCTGGAAGAATGGAAGAATGCTTTTTACTGTGAATAACCATTTTGTAATGTGGCTGTCCCACAGATTTGAATGTCAAGGGTAGGATTTCTCCCCATTTTTAAGAAAACATGAATTATCTTTCTGCTGCTCATGTCACTTCCTTACCTCCCTAAACTTATGCCCTTACCATTCTATGCTTTGATCTCCTCTCCTGCCTCCTTTTCTTGTGGTCTTTGCCTCTTTGTTTCCTCTCTATTTCTCCATCTCATCTACCAGCCATTTATCGGGTTCCCGAAGGACCCCACCAAACCTCCCAAACGAGAGGCCAAGAATCCACTGCTTTACTTTTTCATCACTCACTTTTCCTTTAACTCTCTGTACCCACTTCTGGTTGAAAATCAATTGAAAAGGATCAGCAACGACTTCCTAATTATGAAACCCGAAGGATTTCTTCTCAGCTCTCAAACCCCTTTTTGCAGCCATGGACATCAGAGTTGGATAGGTAGAGTCAGCTGCTCTGCTGCTGTTCCCTCAGTCAGCCAGGTGGTAAACACAGGTTCATTCTGGGGTTTTTCATTCTTGTCTCTCTCTCTACTTATTGAGTTTCAGATAAATAATTAATAATTGAGAAATGTATGTCCCAGATGTAGTACTAAGGAATTATTCTGAAAAAGAATTATCTGAAGTTCCAATTTAACTGGTCATCCTGTATTTTTATTGGCTAAATCTGGCATCCCTGAGTTAGAGAGTAGCACCTCCTTCTTACACTACACTTCTTCCTCACTTTCTGTGGCCCTGAGCTCCATTCTCTCCCATTCTCTGATTATTTCTTCATTGTCTCCCTCCCTGGTAGTGCCCTTCTTCCCAATTCCAGGATTCTTACCTTGGTCCTCTTCTCTTCTCTATGGTGCTCACTCTTTCAGAGATCTCAACTAAACTTGTCAAATCATTTCCTCTATGCTGATGATTCTGAATCATTTCTTCTTGGCCTTGACCTTTCCTCCAAGCACAGACTTTCAAGTGTCTCCCAGACACCTTGGACTCAATGAGCAAAGGTGTCAATTAGCCCTCGGCTTTTCTGACCTGTCTTAATCTCTGCCACATCAGCTCCTCCCAACCACGTTCTCTCAGTAATTCATCCAGGCAGCAAAAACATAGATTTCTTTGGAGTTTTTCATTTTTGCTGCTCTATTTTACCTGCAAACCCTGCTAATCCTCTTTGCCACATGCCTGGCTTATTCTAAGTAAATACTTGTTGAATGAATGAATGTCTCTTGGGTTTGTTTCTTTCTTTCCATTCTGTCATGGCCACCTGAATTCACATGGTCATTACCCTGACTCATTTTGGTAATTGCAGCTTCACAGTGGTTTCACTTCATTCAGGCCAATCTTGAGGCCCCTCCAAATTAATCTGCCTAAGACATCCTCTTAAAAAAAAAAGACTTTATTTTTTGAGTAGGTAATACATTCACATAGCTCAGTGTTCAAAAGATACAAAATAGTAAGTTAGAATCTTGAAGAGGTGATTCAATATCATCTCTTTTCCCTATTAATTACATTTCTTTTATAACTAATTGAGACATAGGTACAAAAGTGAGAAAGATGGAGATCAAAAACTAGTTGAAATAGTGAGGATTGGTTTTTGAGCTGGCTTACTCATCTTTCTCTAGAACTAGAAAGACTTACATACCTAGCTACAGACTCAGCTGGAGTGTATGGGCCTTCCTGCTGGGCTTTGCTCTTATAAAGCTTAGGTCTGGGTGGAGCCAGGGACATCTACTCTCAGCAAGCAGGCTGATTCCAACATGGAGAGAGGAGAGCACTGAGCTGCATACACTCAATTCCTTTTTTCCAACTCAGTAATCAGAGTAGTCACTCTCTGTTTCCTGGGGATGAGTGAGTGGAAGGTGGGACCAGGGCTAAGAGTGTTAAATCCTGCACAGCACTCCTCAGCTGGTGGGCTGATGGGTTACAGGTGGGCCACGACATTTCAATCCCCTCATCCTTGGGCTAAGGATAGTCAGAGGCCCAAGTCTAATCCTTTCAGTCCTGCGTAGTCTTACCAGGACCCTAATTTTTCAACAGTTTACCCCTATTGACCCAATATAATCATTTTCTGTGTCATGATGGGGAAAATGCTGGGATGTACTGCTCTAAGCAGCGGTCATCTCTATATTTATACTTGATCTTAGCCAAAAGGCCGAGAAGCGATCATGTCTGTATTTATAGATAGGAAGCCAGGACAAAGATAATCACCTGCTCACTAAATATACAGAAAATCCTTCTTCCAACTTCTACCTTTCTTTTCTGCTACCAGTTTCTCTTTCCTAGCCTCACTGGAGGCAACCATTAGTTTGTGTGTATGTGTGTGTGTGCACATGTGCATGCGTGTGTATGTGTGTGTGTGTGTGTACATATAAATATGTATATATTTACATATATATGTAAATATTCTGCATCCCCTTTTTTTACACAAATCTTGGAATAGGCAAAATGCCTTAACAAACTATCCCCAAATCTCAATGATTTAACATGATAATGGTTTATTTCTTGCTCATGTCCCAGTACAGTATGGCCTTTGGGCCAGTGACGAGAGAACTATAGTCTTCTCCAGTAGCCGTTAATCATCCCAACTTCCTTTAACCTACTGGCTCTGCCAGTCCCTAGGGATATGAGCCCTCTGCCAGATGCTCTATATGAGCAACAAAGAAAGGAATAGAGCATGAAAGATTTAGGGGGTTTTCAGGGACCAGGCTTGGAAATAATTTATATTCCTTTTGTCCATATTTAATTGGCTAGATCTCTGTCATATGACTACAAGGAAATGAAGTCTAGGTGTCTGACAAGGACAAAAATGAAATGGGGTATGGTGAGCCCATAGCAATCTTTGTTATATGCACTGGACATGCTGATCTTATACCTTGCTCTTTTGACTTGACAACAAATTATAGAGAGCAACCATTTCAATGCATAGACAGTTTCCCTGGCCTTTCTAAAAGTTATATAGTATTCAGTTGTATGAATTACACCATAATTTATTTAACCAATTCATGATTTAATTATCCCCAACATTTTTTTTCATTCTTTCATCTGTAGTGAATGCTCTTATCCTTATGTCATTCCATACATGTACAAGCATATCTGTAGGATAAATTCTCAGATGAGATATTGCTGAATCAAATGGTAAGGACATTTAACATTTGGATACCTATTGCCAAATTACCCTATTAAGAGGTTATACAAATTTATATTCCCACTGGCCACTTTATTGTTTAATCCTACTTGTATAAAACATTTCTACTTTCTCCAATTTTGAATGAGTGTAGCTTAAATCCATCTCCACAGGGTCAGAGAGAGCTCATAGTCTAGGTAATATCCATCGGCATTAAATTCCTCCTCTATCCCTCAGGAGTTTTGCATTGTCTATTTCTATTTCCCAAGTGTGTCTGGTACCTCCTATCAAAAGCATAACTTAGGGCAAAGGAAAACAAATGCACACTCTTGAGCTGTCTCCAGGTATGTCTCAAAGCTGCCTACCCTGAGCCAGCCAAGTTTTCTTTGAAGTCTCCTATTTATAGTAAGAGCACATACAGACTTTTTGAGATTTTTTGACTATGTCTGCATTTATTTTAATATTTAAAATGTTTCAAATCATCTGCTGTTGAGTATAACTGAAACTCCAGGAAGCTACCAGTTTCCTCTGAGGCTTGGTGAATTGGCCCACTGCCCCCAGGGCAGACAAAGGATCATGTTCTGTATGGTGGTGCCCCATGGATAAGCTCCTATCCATCCTTCAAAACCCAGTTCATATGCTGCCTGAACATCAAGCCTCCCTGCAGGGTTAGCAAGCCCAGAATGGTGTTTCTGTCCTACAGAACTCTGAATTACAGCCTAGCCCCATGCCTTTTACTGTGCTTGCACATTATCTTTCCTTTCTTAGCTATAGCCTTCATGAATTCACTGTATCTATCATATATCTTTAAGTACTTTGTAGCAAAGAAGAAACTTACTAAATTTTTAATGAAAAAAGCATTGAAAATGATTGAACACATTATTGTGTTAACCACTTCTGCTTTTCCAAAGGAATAAGGAATTACCAAAATAATAAAATCTACTTCTGAGTCCCAACTCCTCTTAAACACTCCTACATCTTGTTCTAAGTAGTTATGTTAGCCAGCTGTTTCCTCAGAAACTACACATTTAGTCTGCCTATGAATATACACTCAATTCTCAGTGATATGCCTGTCACACTGATTAACACTGAGCATGCCATTCATTTCTTCTCCTGTCCCTGAAAAATGGGGATAATTGCATTTGCCAGCTACCACTCAGGAGATGTGAAAACAAAAAATTCAGTCCCTCAGTTGTACTAGCCTGCAATTCAGTTGCTTACTAGCTTATGTGGCTAGTGGCTACCATATTGGATAGTACAATTATAGTGTATTTCCATCATCGCAGGAAGTTCTATTGGACAGGGCTGGTCTTTAAGTTCTCTATCTTAGAGGACTAAGGTCTTTAGCTGAAATATTTCTAGCTTTCTGTTTTCACTTGTCTTAGATTTTCCCCCTCAAATTATATTGAAAAATTTTAATTGTTTGGGCCTTAAAAACAGTCTCACCTCCAAGGCCATGATTTGAACACAAAATTTGAGGAAAATGACATGTGGAATCGCCATCTGGAGATTGGTACAGCAGCAGATCCTGCCATTTCTGAGAAATTGTCTGGGTTTGGAGTTACTCCCAGAACTCTGATTTAGCAGTTCCTAAGCTTATAGCAAGTCTGAAAGGAACACAAATCTGTTTTGTATATACAAATAAATCCTCGTATGCTGCATGCCATTCTCAGCCTGCCAGTTTCATCTGGGTGCTCCAGAAAATATAATTCAATAGCACATTAGTTAACCTGCATGCAGGGAATGGGGCATTCTGATTATTGAAATGTTCTGGTTGAGTGATTAACCTGATTTTTGCAGAAAAACTGCTGAGGCAAGGGATTTTCTGTCCAAAATGTTTGTGCCAGGGTACTTTTTTCTTCCAGATGATCACAGCTGCATTGCTTCATTCCTGCAACACTCAGAAATATATCTCTTTGCTAAAAACTTTCAAATATGCAATTGATACACTTTCAAAGGGACCTCATAAAAATAGATCAGTAATGGTATACAGATAATCTTAGAAGAAAGAACAAACTTAGAAGGAAACGTAGTATCTTTGCCCAAATTTTACACAGCCATAACCTTCAAGAGTTCCTAACAGCTTGAAAAATATTTTATTTTCTTTAGTAATAAATACTTAAAATGCTTACTAGATGTTAGGCAGTGCTACAAGGGCTTTACGAATATTAATTGATTTAATTTTTACAACCACCTTAAAATTAGGTATCACATTATTATATTCATTCTAAAGATGAAGAAACTCAGGCACAGAGAGCTATGGATGGGCCATAGTTGATCTACCTGAATGCTCATTGATACAAGCAGTTGTAGCATCAATGGATGACTAAGTTTATGGGGACCTGGCTGAGTTAAGTGACTCCTACTTCCTGCACCCACCCCTTCCCAAATATTACATGAGTAATGTTGAGGGACTGTTACAGAAAGGGAGAAGGAGGCTCCAAAGTGCTAAAAGAGCACAGAAGTAACTGGGGAAATCAAAGTGGATTTCAGAGAAGAGCAGCTTCTGAGATCCAACATCAGAGATGAGTTAGAATTAAGGCAAAAAAAGGGAGGGAAAATTAAATATTATAGCTGTGAAACCATGTATCTGAAAGATTTTGATGAGTACTGTAATGGTTAAAAAGCCCTAGTGGTGAATAATGAATGACTTTGTGTGTGTTTGGGGAGGGGGGTAGAGAAAGAAGACGGTCAGTCTAAGTGAGATTTTAAAGATTAAAAGAGTTTCATTTTCAGACTTCCCAGCAAATAGTGGATATTTGATTACATATTTCATTTCATTGTATTTCACATCAAGTAATTTTTTTTGGCCAACTTTAACATTTAAGTAAAAGCCAATAAACAAATACTAGAAAAATCCATTTGCGCTTTCCAATATATTTTTCCACAGAGTCTGGAAAACGTTTTAAACTCTGGAATGGGATAAAGTAGGGAAAACTAAGACCAAATTTTTAAAAATGTTTTATTTGGTAAAAGTTTAAATAAACTCTTGTCAGAAGCTAAAATGTTTGAGCACTGCCAGAAAATTTCTTGGACCGGAAAAAAATAAAATAGAATGAAAACATTTAAAATGTGAAAAGTGGACAACTACCAAAATAAATGCAAAGAGTTTTCTTTGCCCAGAGAGGTTTTATTGAATTGTTGTTATTAGCTATAAAATCGGGTATAGGTTTTACATTGAAAATATTACTTCATGGTTACATTGCATTTATGAATTTCTAAGTTTGCATTTTTTCTTATTTTCATCTGTGCTAATTTACTAGCATGTTAATATACCTCATACAAACTTAGCCGAGGTGACTATAACTGTATTGTTAAAGCACATTTTTTTAGTGACCCAAAGGAGCATCTTCCTAACTGCACTTTTATCTTTTCTGGCAGATGACATTTGATCCAGAAATCTTCTTCAATGTTTTACTGCCACCAATTATATTTCACGCAGGATACAGCCTAAAGAAGGTAAATAACACAGTGATTATTTTCTTCCTTTACCGTTAAGCAGAAAATTGTACCAGCACTAATGAAGAAACAATTATGAGCTTATTTAATTCATAAGGATATCATTATCTTAGATTAAATGATACAGATTCCAATCTGACACACTTAGAATTCTTCTAAATCTGCTCTGCTCTGCATTGACCATTAGCCACATGCAGCCATTAAACCCTTGAAATGTGGCTAGTTTGAATGAAAACGTGCTTTAAGTGTAAAATATGCATTGGATTTCACAGACTTAGTATTTAAAAAGAATGTAAAATATCTCCATTATGTTTGATATTGATTTCATGTAGAAATGATAATATTTTGGATATATTGGGTTAAATAAGACATATATTACCAAAATTCATTTTGCTTTTTTTTAAACTTACTTTAATTGGATACTAGAAAAATCTTAAATGCCTTATGTGGCTAACATTATATTTCTATTGGATAATATTCTAGATAACTGTAACCAAAGAGTTAGCTGTTAATTGGGATAGATACTGGGTTTATCAGTCAGGGTGAAAACTCAAGCTACTTGCTAATACTCAGCTGTTGATGTTCATAGAAAGGAAGTCCAGTCTTGTAGCTTCTGTGCTCTTGCCTGACGTTATTTGGGTACCGCCTGAATGTGCACTTTTCATAGATTAGTAATTCCCTTAATAGTTTAAGTGCTAGCATTTCCTGTGCCTCAGAATGAGGCTCGGGTGTGTTTGAATTTTGAGATGCAGAGGTAGTATAGCTGCTTTTCTGCTGCCCATACCCCACCCAGAGACTCCTGAGGCTCTCATCCCTTTGGCCTGTCAGCTCCAACTCAAGGCGGCTTGTTCAGAACAGACCTGATTTTCTTGTGTACTCCAGGCTCCCTCTTGCCGTCAGTTCTAACTACTCAGCTCCCACTTAGAGAAATGGAAGAGAGTTTTCCCAAGCCAGCATTTGAGAAGTCTTAGAAGGCTGGATTTCCTCAGGTCATCCTTCCTTATCCCTAGCCCTAATACTAGGCATTGTTTTGTGTGATTCACTAAAATAAATTGTTGTAGGTGATAAAGTTTTGTTTCATTACACTCAGAAGAAATATAAGTCAGAGAGCCAATGAGTCAAAAGGCAACTAAAATCTTTTAGAATAGTATTTTTAAAATGCTAAATGGGTTCCATTGACAACTAAATTTCTTAAAAGCTTTGTCTTCTGTTAATCATTCCAGAGTCCTGCATGGACATTGCCCCAGTTCTTTACATTCTCTCTCAGGTCCAGCCGGTTCTGGCAGTCATTCTCTCCTCTCTACCCTGTCATTTTCTGATGTATTTCTTCCCCCATTTCTCTGAGAAACCTCTGTCCTTTGCAGTATAAATAGGTTCAGCCTTATCTGTACAATAAGGCCAGGAACTAAGGCTCAAAAATAAAATTTGCCTGCACAGTGAGGGAAGAGAGGGGCTGTGAAAGTGCATACATTTATTTTTATTTCCTGTTACAGTAACAAAATATATGGATGTACTATATGAAATATTCTTTTCTCCCCAGAGACACTTTTTTCAAAACTTAGGATCTATTTTAACATATGCCTTCTTGGGAACTGCCATCTCCTGTATCGTCATAGGGTAAGTGACATTCAGAGCTCAAGTTCCAGGTGGCTGTGGGGCCAGTGATCTGTGGGAGGAATCTCACTTTTCCTGGACTCACACTGACTGGGTGATTTGTCTACCTTTTTCTGTATATTACATCTTTACACATTTCTTCTGACTCAATTCCAAGGTTTATATGTATTCTGACAAACATAAGCCTTCAAATCAAAGTAAACTGAAATTAGGTTGCTGGATTTTCTCTGTGAGTTTTGGACCTCTGACTTAGGGAATGTGGATAACTTGGCTTGAGTTATGTGAATCACATTGCATTCACCCCCCCTTTTTTTTGCTTGAATAATGCAGGTAAACACACTACATTCTTTTTTCATCTTTTTTGCAGGACCCTACCTGTATTAGACAGGAGTACAATAGTAGCTACATGTCAAGGGTTTGCTCTCTAGGGAAGGTTTGTAAGAGGACAGTCTGAGACAGACATCTCCAAATATCAGCAGAGCTGTTTAATGCTGGGATGGCTTTTCAGTTGATATGCTATAGAATGCAGCCTTGTTTTTTTCTCACTCTATTTTATTGGTTATGCTGCTAAGCCCCCAAGTCTAACTCTATAGACTCTGGCTTGCAGCTCATCACAAAGCAAAATATGATATAAAATGGTGAAGCCAATCCAATTCACTTATAATCCTATCCAATACATTAAATCTCCACTGCAGAAAACATGTTCAGCTGCTATGACTATGATGGTGTGGATGTCTTAAATTGTCTGATACAGCCAACTCTACCCTTGAATTTTACTGCATACAGCTATTATAACCCTAATGTAAGAAACTGAAGCTAAAAACACATGCTAGTCACTTATCCAGCTCTTCCCTTACGAAGTATTTAGTGTGTGTCACTGGAAGACTAAGGAGGTATCATTACTTGGACCTGAAAGCGGGGGGGTGGGCTATGTTGAATTCTCTGTTAAATTTTTATTGCTTGAAGCCTAGAATGAGTCAGACTACATTAGGAAAATGTCCAGCATAGTTAGGGCAGTGAGGAAGCTAAAGATTTTAGCACTTGAAGGTGGAGGCTTGCAGGGATATAGATTGAGGAGTCTCATTAAGTCTGGACACCTAAGAGGTGTTTAAACTGTGACTAAGAGGCAAACATGGATTTTATCCTTCTCAAAGCATGTTTAGAAGAGAGTTGTTCTCTCTGAAACAAATAATGCAATATATGTTAAGGAAAAAAAAAAAAGAAGAAGAAGAAGGTAGCGGGAGGGGAAGAATGAAGCGGGGGAAATCGGAGGGGTAGACGAACCATGAGAGACGATGGACTCTGAAAAACAAACAGGGTTCTAGAGGGGAGGGGGGTGGGAGGATGGGTTAGCCTGGTGGTGGGTATTGAGGAGGGCACATTCTGCATGGAGCACTGGGTGTTGTGCACAAACAATGAATCATGGAACACTTCATCTAAAACTAATGATGTAATGTATGGGGATTAACATAAGAATAAAAAAAAAATTAAAAAAAAAAAAAAGAAGAAAGTTGTTCTATTCTGTTGGTATGCCATAACTAAATATTCAAATTTCAAAGCTGGCAAGGGCCTTCAAGATTTGTGTAATTAAAGCACCTTATTCTGAAGATGGAGAAAGTAACATCTTGAAACTCTAATCAGTTGTCTTAAGAAATATATATAAAGTAGAGCCATGGTCAGGACAAAATTCAGACTTTGACTCCTGACTTAGCAGGTCTTACCATCATCCCCTCTTTCTTTAGTAATTTTTTGTACATTCCTCTACACCGTTCATACACATTGACAGACAGCTCTGAGATGTGTGGACTCTCAACAATGTTCATCAGTTTCTAGCAAATATTGATGGTTAGCAGTTCTATAATATGAGGATCTGAAATGTATAATGGATCTAAATTCTAAACTTATGGACAATGCTGTTAAATTATGTAATAGTCAGTTTTCATTATTACCCTGTTTCCTTTGTCTAACTGATTTTAAGTATACTTAAGTGTATGTATTTATACAGTATGCTTTCATCATCATGAGAATTCTATAATCTATTTTTGAAAAAGAGCAACAATGTGTGTGTGTGTGTGTGTATAATTGACTTTTCTAAAAAAATTCAGTTCGGGAGATTTGGTAAAGTTCATTTACTGGAGTTGATAACCTCTTCTGATTCTAAGGCTGCAATCAATAATTTTTGATGGAAAGTGATTTGAATAAAAAGTATAGCCCTGGGAAAACTTTTAGAACCATGTGCTTTGTTTGAACTGGCATTATCTGAAAAACAAAAACTTGTAGGGTGCCTTCGTAATGTGGGTCATTAAAGTATAGAAGGGATAGGTAGTTTAAAGATTTTAAGGTCTTTTCCAGTAAAGTAAAGGAAACCATTAAAGAGCTTTAGCTTGATGGTGACAAGGTCAGATTTATACTTTGGGAAGGTCATTCTGGTTGTTGTGTGAAGGAGAGATTTTAAAGTGGGGAAAAGATGGCAGTCAGGGGACAATTTAAGAGGCAATTTCCATAAGCTAGGTTGGAAATATAAGGACCTGGCCTCAGAAAGTGGCAGTAAAGATGGATATGGAGGCGCCTGGGTGGCTCAGTCGTTAAGCGTCTGCCTTCGGCTCAGGTCATGATCCCAGGGTCCTGGGATCGAGTCCCACATCGGGCTCCCTCCTTGGGGGGAAGCCTGCTTCTCCCTCTCCCACTCCCACTGCTTGTGTTCCTGCTCTCACTATCTCTGTCTCTGTCAAATAAATAAATAAAATCTTTAAAAAAAAAAAAAAAGATGGATATGGAGTCATCAACATGTTGAAATCCTGAGAGATAATGGAGTAATCAAAGGTAAGTGTATGGAGTGAGAAGGAATTTACCTGGGCAACAGCACTATCTGAAGAAAGGGAAGAGATAACCACAAAGGACTAAGAAGTATTAGGCGCAAGATACAGGAAGAAAATAAGCAGGACATGTGTCTGGAAGTCAAAGGAAGAGGGAAAGGGAGGGTAGACGGTGTCTAACACAAGGAGGTCAAATGGGACAGGAATTGGAGTATCCGTTGGATTCAACCCCTTGGAGGTGATGGGTGACTTCACACTCGTCCTATGGGCAGAATAGAGTATTGGCAAGTCCAATTGTTTTGGGTCCTGTGGGATGAGAAACAAGAATTTATTTTTATGCTGTTGATCTCCAGATACAATTTCAGAACTTCTGAAGGAAAGGCACAAACTTGAATTCAAGCCAAACTGACACTTACGCAAGTTAGTGACTCTCATTGTATGAGTCATTCAAACATACACTCAAACCCTAGAAAATGAGTGGTTATGCTTTCCTGATAAATTAATAGTAATAAAAACAACACAACAAACATTCATTGAGTGCTTTATATGAAGTATACCCTTTTTAAAAGTACATAGATTAATTCAATCCTCAAGATAATCCTATTAAGTAGATACTATTATTACCCTCATTTAACAGCTAAGACAGCTGAAGTTTAGAGAGAACACAGTGTAAGTAATAGAGCTGGCATTAGTAACTAAATAGTTTGGCTCCAGAGTCAAATTCTCAATGCCAAAAATGTGCTTTACTTCTATTTGTTATCATTACTAAAAAATAGAATGTAAAACATTAAACTAAAAAATAAAATTGAATAAATCAGTCAATATTCACTAGCATACCACACGTTTCTTCATTAGCCCCATAGGAGTTCTCACAGATATGAAAGATTTTTATTTGGGAATCCCATTCAAAAGGAATTCACATTTTTGAGAGGAAAAAGGAATGCCTGGGTTTATGCAGATATATTCATACTTGCATGAAATGAGCAGAAGGAGAGATTCAGGACAGTCCTAGATTGGACTGAGAATAATTTCATAGAGGAGATAGATTCTTAGTCATTTAGCTGAAGGGGATGAGGTAGTTGGATTTTCCATGCCATCAAGTGCGTTAGTCCTGGTGGGTGTGGGGAACATTACGTCAGATTCAAAGCAGGAGAGCAGGTTTCTTAGAGCTGTGTAAGAGAGTGTGGAAACTGAAATGCTGGAGAATCCCCTGACAGACAGCAATGAAGCCTGGCATCAGGAATTTATGAGAATGTGAAGGCTATGAAGAATGATTATGGGACATGAATGAAAACTGAGCTAGTGGGCTGTGGTCTCTTATAGGTGAGGACTGGATCGAATCAAACTACAGGTTGGCTTTAGATCTGGACTCAGATGCTTTATAGGAATTCAGATCATTGGGTCCATTTGAATGAAAATAATTCTGCATTAAGTTTTATTAACTTCATGTCATTTCAGAAATCAGATGCAAACCATCTTTTATATTTCATGACAAAGTTTAACAATATCACTTCTGACAATAAAATCAGAGAAACTTTAGAAAAATTTTAATTTTGGGGCACCTGGGTGGCCCAGTTGGTTAAGTGACCGCCTTCGGCTCAGGTCATGATCCTGGAGTCCCGGGATCGAGTCCCGCATCGGGCTCCCTGCTCAGCGGGGAGTCTGCTTCTCCTCTGCCCCTCCCCCCTCTCATGTGCTCTCTCTCTCTCATTCTCTCTGTCTCAAATAAATAAATAAAATCTTTAAAAAAAAAAAAAGAAAAATTTTAATTTTAATTTTTTAATGTTCTTAAAGAATTCAACCACCTTTTATAGTCCTCTCCCCATCTTACCATTTAAGAAAAATATTAACTACATCTCTGTTTGTTTTTTTTTTAAAGATTTTATTTATTTATTTGACAGAGAGAGACACAGCGAGAGAGGGAACACAAGCAGGGGGAGTGGGAGAGGGAGAAGCAGGCTTCCCACCAAGCAGGGACCCCAATGCGGGGCTCGATCCCAGGACCCTGGGATCATGACCTGAGCTGAAGGCAGACGCTTAACGACTGAGCCACCCAGGCGCCCCTACATCTCTGTTTTTAAATAAAACCCATATATTTGAAATATTTCTTTATTCATCTCCTCCATCTTTGGAAGCTGTGCCTTTATCTTTGGCCCTATGTCTCTACCCTTGTGTATGACACAGATGTATGTATCATCAAAAGGGCAACTTATCTAATGCTTACTATCAGCATATACATTTTGTCCTTAGAACTCATTAGTTCCCATGAGATACTTCTTTAAGAGTAATGAAAATTATATTCTTTTTAGTTTTTCTGTAAGTGAGGAATTAAAACAAATTCTATAATTTCAAAAATACTTGGAGAAAGGGACATGGATCTAAATAATGAAGAATGGGGTGTTAATTTTAAGAATAACTTACTTTTTTTTTTTATTGTCCAGCTGTTTTTTTTTTATTCTCATGTTAATCCCCATACATTACATCATTAGTTTTAGATGAAGTGTTACATGATTCATTGTTTGTGCATAACACCCAGTGCTACATGCAGAATGTGCCCTCCTCAATACCCACCACCAGGCTAACCCATCCTCCCACCCCCCTCCCCTCTAGAACCCTAAGAATAACTTACTTTTTAAATCTCATCCCATGTGCCAGACACTGATCTATGCTTCTTACATTGTCTCATTTTATTCTCACAGTGTCCCTGTGGGATAGGTATTATTATTATTATCCTTACTTTACATGGAAGGATGCTGTGGTTGAGATTTGCCCAAGATTGCACAATAAGTGAATGGTAGTAAATGGCAAACCCAGTCTTACTTCAAAACACACAATCTTAGAATCTCCTTATCCTGCTCCTTTTCCTAATATGATACTTTACATTTCTATAGTGTTTTGCAGTTAGTAATTATATATGTCAGACAAATCATATCCTCAATAATTTCACATTCTTACATTTATCATGATGGCTGACAATTATAAAAAATCTGAATATTTAAGAATGAGCTGTAAATATAATTGCAAAGTAGAAATGGTACCTGTCTTTTCCTAATGGAGGCAGTTAGAGGTATGATAGGAATTCATTTTACTTGGTTAGAATTGCTCTGGGTAACCTGGTCTGAATAACCTGGATTCATAAATGTGAGGTTGTTTATATTATTCATATCAACATTCCTCAGGAGTATTGATTTTCCCATTGGGCTCCTTATATGCACACCATAGAAGCTGAGCCTGACACTCTGCCCATCTGTCCATCAGGCATATGAGTGAAGGGGCCTCATGGAAGCTCTTGCCCTGCCTTCTGGTATAATGCCTGCTGATCTGGGGACCTTTAGGCCTAAGTACCCTTGGCTCTGGTTCTGGAATTGCTGCTGCTCTGTCCTTAACTAGGATAAGGTATGGTGAGTGTCAGTATTCTCAAAATGCTGACTCCTAAACCTGGAAGAAGGAACACATTTGCCAGTCTGGAATCAAAACCTGAACAGGTATAGTTCCTAGATGGAGGCCAAGCCATACCTCAGTTCCTTAAATTTTAGCCCTGGAAAGAGAATGGCTCAGGAGAGAATTCTTAACCCAGAAAACATGGACCCTGAAATGGTATAGAAAGACTTTGGAGAGGCAGTGAATCTCCTTAGATTCTCCATGAATTTTCACTGGAAAGAGTCTGCATAGATTTCACTGTTTAGTCAGATTTTTCTAGAGAATTGCAATCCACAGACACAAAGAACTAGTATGTTTTCAAGAGCCTGAGCAGAGATAGTTGGGATGGGAAGGATTTTACATATCATATTTAATTAGAACTGAAGAAGTCTCTAGGCTGCATTCAGAGTGATCATAAAGTCTGGAAATATGCATGCCATTATTTTATCATGTGCTATAATATAATAACAATAAACCAGTTATTATGTATTTATCTGTGTTCCCAGACTTGGTGGCCATCCCATATGTATACCTAAGAGTGGAAATGCCAGGTGAGGGGCGCCTGGGTGGCTCAGTCATTAAGCGTCTGCCTTCGGCTCAAGTCATGATCCCAGGGTCCTGGGATTGAGCCCCACATCGGGCTCCCTGATCCACGGGAAGCCTGCTTCTCCCTCTCCCACTCCCCCTGCTTGTGTTCTCTTTCTCGCTGTCTCTCTGTCAAATAAATAAATAAAATCTTAAAAAAAAAAAAAGAAAAAACAAAGAAATGCCAGGTGGTAGGGTCTATAAGTGAACATTTGTTTTTACAGAATAATCCCAGATCATTTTCCAAAGCAATTGTACCAATTTTTCCTCTTAATTTTTTTGGCAATCTAATAGATGTGAAATGAAATTATTATATTGTGGTCTTTATTTGTATTTCCCTGATTCTTAATGAAGTTGATTGTATTTTCATATGATACCTACTAAACTTTTTCTCCATTTTCCTGCTAAATTGTTTTGTCATATTTTCATTAATTTGCCACATTTCTTTATATGTTTCATATTTCATTGAGTTGCCATATTTCTTTATATGTTAATCCATATTCCTATGTATGTTGCAAATATTTTCTCCTAGTTTGTGTCTTATGCTTTTAGTTTGCTCATGATGTCTTTTATTGAACAGAAGTTCTGAAATTTAATGTAGTCAAATATATAAATTTTTTCTTTTATGGTTAGCATTTTTGTGTTTTGCTTAACAAAGCCTTTCTTACCCCAGAGTCAGAAATATATTTTCTTCTAAAGTGTTTTAGAGTTTTGCCTTTTACAGTAGTTTCACTTTCTGGAACTGATTTTTTTGTACATGATACAGAATAGACAATCAATTTTTCTTCTTCAGATAGATAACTAATTATTCTAACATCACTTATTGTCTAGTCCTGCCATTCCCCAGGATCTACTATGCCTCTTGTACTATGTGTTGTGGTTTCTGTTTCTAGACCCTTAATTCTCTTTGTTTGGTCTATAATCCATCTCTGCACTAATATCTCACTGCCTTGATTGCTATAGCTTCATTATAAGTCTTTGTATCTTATAGGATAAGGAAAAAAGGATGCTCTTCTTCAGGATTACCTGTTATTACTTTTTAACTTTTATAAATTTACTCTAATGTACATATCTAGGAGTGTATAATTTTTAAGTTTATAAATATATTCTTTATACTTTGTTCATGTTGGCATGCCTATAACTCTAATACTCTTTCCTAGTATTTTCCTTAGGAACCCACTTGCACATGTGCACTAGGAGACATATAAAAATATTTGTAGAAGCATTGTTCACAATAGCAAAAACTTGGAAATAACTCATATTTCACTAAAAGGAGAATGGGCACATAAATCTGTATAACATGATATTACCCAGCAGTAAAAAACAATGAAATAAAGTTGCTTTTGATAGTGTGGATGAATCTCAGAAACTTAATGTAAGATGAATAAATCAAGTCCCATAAGACTACATGCAGTATGACAACATTTTTATAATGTCCATAGATGATGAAGATTAAACAGTATTAAGCATGCATACATGTAGGTAAGAAGGCATATATGCATCTGTGTAATAAGGAGGGAATTCAAAACAAGAATTCAGAGAAGTGGTAATTTCTGGGGGAGAGGGGAAAGAATGGGATGGAAAGAAACACATAGAGGAAAGAAGCTATTGGTAATATTATGGTTCATGGATTGCAGTGTGTTTTCAGGTGTTTTATATAACTTGCATATATTTTGTATATATTCTCTTGCATGTATCAATTATGTTAAAAAGAAAATAAAAGAAAAAACAAATAGAAGGAGTTTTTTAATAGATTTACAAAACTCTGCTTGATAATACTGCTTCCTTCCATTTCTGGGAAACACTGATTCTTTTATTGTTTCTCTTTGTGTGTTTTAATAAGAACAAGTCAGTTTGGCAGGCAGTAGCAGGGAGGCAAAGGCGCCAAGAGTGTATTTGCCAGTATCCCCCTGGTTAATTCTTATCAACCACAAAGCCCTATATTTTTCTTCTCTTCTCTCATTTATCTCCACCTTCTTTCTTCCTTTTCTTTTCTCCCTCCCCCTCCCTCCCAACCATGTTTTTCTCATCATCCCATGAGACAGTGCCTAGGCTGCTGCTCTCTGAGACTCCATTTTTAGTAGACTGCAAAACAGAGTTCGGGGAGGCTGTGTTGAGTCAGACTGGAAGGCCCCATGCCTCCTCTGTGCATTCATTTATTCTCTGGATTCGGAGCTGGCACAGTAATAGCTGTCACTGGTGTCAAAGAGAAAAATAAATACACTGCTGCCCTGACACAGCCAAATAAGAAAAAATAATCTCTAATCTGTCAAGTATAGCCCAAGCTGCTTAGCAGTGTGGTTTCTTATCTCCATATCACAGCATGCATGGACTGTATTTCTGGCAGCAGAGAGGAGAGTGAAGTTTTTAATGAAAAGAAACAAAAGGTAGAAATGGAGGGGACTGTGGAGAACATCAGAGAGGTAGCTTGGAGGTAAAGGAGTTGTCAGAGCCATATGGATCTTTGCATTAGTCACCAATCTAATGTATAGTTCTACTATCACACCCTTAGAAGATGTCAGGGATGAGAATGACAGAACAGGACAGAGAAAAATAAGTTCTGAAAGAATCAAAAAGGAAAGCAAATAAAACCTAACTCCAAATTAAGAAATGTTGAACGTCATGTAGAAGGAAAAAAATATGTTAGACTGTTAAGGTGAAAAAAGAAATGTCTGCTAATGAAAGAAAAAATGTATAAGAATAATTGAAACATACTCTTTCTGAGAAAAGAATTTACCTGAGAAGTCTCATTATTAAACAATCTATACTAAAAGATTCTAGCTATGGGATTCCTTTTAAATGAAATATTCAAGTCTTGGAATTATCCAGTTTACCTTCATTCTTCAGTATCCTCAAGCACAGAATCAACAGTTTTCTCAACGTGTCCAAAATCTGATGGAAGAGCTATAGTAAATGTGGCTAAGCCTTTATACACACACACACACACCCCACCACCACCACCACCACACCCCATTGGGATAAAAGATTAAAAAAACAAGGGAAGGGTTTCAGTTATCTATTGCTTTGTAACAAACCACTCCCAAAACTTAGTGGCTTAAGACAACAACCATTTTATTCATAATTTTGTGGCTCAATAGTTTAGGTTCGACTCAGCTGGGAGTTCTGTGGTTCTCATCTGGGGTCACTTATGTGACCACAGTCATCTGGGGCTTGACTGGGACCAGGTGGTCTAAGATAGGCTCACTCAAATGTCTGGTGGCTGATTCTGACTCTTGGCTAGTTGGTCTGGGGACTCAGCTCTGTTCCATGGAAGCCTCTCATCTCCCAGTAGGCTAGCCCTGGCTTTTTCCCATGGTGGTCTTGGGACAGCAATCTAAGATGATAGGAACAGAAATGAAAGACTTCTTAAAGCCTAGTCCCAGAAGTCACACAATATCACTTTCACCATGTTGTATTGGTAGGATTATCACAAGAGCAGCCAAGATTCAAGGCATGGGGAAATAGGCTTCAGCTCTTGATGGGGAAGTATGATGAAATCACATTACAAAGGTGTATGCATACAGGGATGGGAAGAATTATTGTGGTCATATTTGCAAATAATCTACCACAGGAAGAAATTACAAAATATCTTCAGAGATTTCAAGGTAAGAGCTTGGAGTAGCAAATGGGATTCACAACCTGGAATAAACCTATGACTATAAAAGGAAAACATGATGGAAAATCAAGTCAACCATAGAGGGCCTAACTCACTGGCCTCTTCTGTTAGGCTTCCTGATATTCCGAAAGCAGTAACAGTGGATTCCTAGCCTGATGACTTAAGTGACCTACTAAGAAGTATCTTATAATGCTCTGTTTGGATATAAAATTTTTAGGGAAAGATATATATAAAGCTCAAAGGAGGTAAGTTAGAGAGCATGGCTCACTAATATTTTATGCTACTAAGGACATTCATGGAAAATTGGCCCTTGTTCAGCTAGAGCAGGCAATTATGGAGAAGTTTTATTTAATTTGAGAACTTCAGTTGGCTCTTTTTACCATGAAGAGAATGTGGAGGTGGAAATGTGGCCATTTTAGCTATAAATGTAACAGCATCTCCACTGAGGGGGTTTCTTCCATAGCTACACTTCCCTTGTAAGGGGCTGTCATGTCAAGCCTGGTTCACATCCCCATTCATTTGGCGGGTGGTGGTGCTTTGGAAAAGGGGGTAACTTAAGAGATGGCAAAAGCTTGATCTTGGCAACTTATTCACTTTTCTTGAATAGTTTAAGAAGAAATAAAGTTAGGGAACTATGCCACATGGATTTTATTGCACCCTTCCAGGGTCTTGAAGAATTTCTTAAATATGGAAGCCCATGAATTCTTCACCGAACTATAAACTATGTTATCCAAACACTCAAACTTACCTGTATGTTCTTTCCTATTCTCCATTCTCTCCCATCCCTAGGGGTAAATCTTATCCTGAATTTTATTTATAGTTTTTCCATGTTCTTTTGAGCTTTATAAAAATATTATCATACTCTTCATTGTCAAGCCATTTGCTTTTTTTCCACTCACAGTTTTTCTAAAATCCATCCATGTTATGGTTTTCAGCTGTAGTTCATTCACTTTTATTGATAATATACAAATATATGAATATTCCACACTATACCTATTCTCCTATGGACAGAGTTGCTTCCATTTTGAATATTCTTGTACAAGACCCCTGGGGCCCATGTAGAAGATCCTTTAAGTAATGAACTTGGAGTGGAATTTGCAATACCGAATTGTTTTCCAAAAGTGGTGTCCCCACCAGCATGTGTAAGCATTTCCATTGCACCACATCCTCACTAATGCTTACTGTTGTGAGACTTCTTCATGATCAGTTTCTCTACCCTGGTGACAGTACCACACTATTTTAATTATTACTGCCTTTTAGTAATTAACTCTTGATATCTAATAGGATAAATCTTACTTCCCTGTATTAGTCTTCATAAGTATCATAACTATTTGGATCTTTTTCTTTTATTGTAAAATCTCATCTAATTTTTTGACTCACTGTGTTGGTATTTTGATTAGAATTGCATCAAATCCGGGGCTCCTGGGTGGCTCAGTCGTTAAGCGTCTGCCTTCGGCTCAGGTCATGATCCCAGGGTCCTGGGATCGAGCCCCACATCGGGCTCCCTGCTCCGCAGGAAGCCTGCTTCTCCCTCTCACACTCCCCTTCCTTGGGTTCCCTCTCTTGCTGTCTCTCTCTCTGTCAAATAAATAAATAAAATCTTAAAAAAAAAAAAAGAATTGCATCAAATCCATAGATGAGTTTAGGGAGAATTGACATATATATGATACTGTCTTTTTGTTCTTAAAATCTGATATCTCCCTTTTTTGTTTTCTTTAAGTCATTCAATAAAGATTGAAAATTTTAACTCTAAGAGTCTTGCACAACTTTTATTCCCTTTAGTCCTAAGAATATTGTATTATGTTATAAATAGTTTCATTTTCAACATTTTATTTTCTGAGTGTTACAATTGAGCAGTCTTGATGAGTAAGAAAATGGCCCAGTTCCAGGTAGCCTGGAGCTTATAGTCTATGAGGCGGGCAAAAGCACAACTGCCGTGAGTGTTAGCAAGAAGTGAATGGTGCAAAGAGATCATAGACTTGGAGGATCTACTTGAGGGAAAGGTCTGGTGTGGTAAGAGCTATGACAAGGTGGGTGGAAGGGGCCGTGGGAGCACACTCAGTGGGCCAGAAGAGGCTTCTGGGGAAATGACTGCTAACCTGAGATCTTACATTTATATCAAAGGAGGTAGCCAGGCAAAAATCTGGGAGAAGCCATTTCAGGCAGAGAGGATAGCATGTGGGAGGCTAATAGCAAGATGGCACTTCAGTTCTGCCTTTTGTCCAGGGAGGCCAGACCATGGACAAGAAACAGTAGGAGATAAAGGTGTCATGGAGGGGGAAGTTAGCCAATGAACCTGAAACCTTATTTAGGAGTGTGGACATGATTCTGTAGGCTGCAGGGTGCTAAATGGGGGAGATGTATTTTTAAAAGGTCACTCTAACTAGAATATAAAAATGGATGAGAAGAGGTCGAGGTAGTATGCGAGAGAGGAGTTAGGAGGTGATGTTAGTTTAAACCCAGAGACTCCTTGGTTGGATCTGAGAGAAGATTTGGAGATGGAAATGATAGGTCATGGCTATTGAACAGATTTAGAGAAATAAAGGCCATTATGAGTGACTATCAATTTTTTGGCTTTAACCATAAGCTCACTCTGCATTTGACTTTCAAATCTAGTACAGTTTGGACCTCATGTGCTATTCCCTTCCATCCTTGTCTTATGTTCCCTAGTAGACTTAACCTCTTAGTTATGTCCTCACTTTTAGTAAGAGTCAGTAAGAGTTAATGTATTGCCAAGTGAATCAATGAATTAATGAAAAGATTTAAGAAATGCATATCCTTTCACTGACAAAGAGGTAGTGGAAATAACAAGTTACAACAAGAGCTAGCTTTTTTGGTCCATTTTCTATGTTCCTGGCTTTGAACTTACCATTCTGCGTTTATCATCTCATTTAATCTTCACAACAAAGAGTAGAAATAGATACTTCTATTGTTCCCTTTTTTTAAGTAAGAAGTCTGAAACTCAGATTGCCTAAGTAACTTCCAAGGTGTGACTGACTCCAGAGCTTGTATGCTACACTCAACTCTGCAACTTAAAATGCATCCTTCGACCTAGAGGAGCATCAGCAGCACCTGGAGCTTATTAGAAATACAGTCTTAGGTCTCAACCCAGACTTCCTGAATCCCAATCTGCATATTACCAAAAGCCCTAGGGGAATTTGCTATGTTGTACTCCCAAACTGGTAGAAAGATTTAATACCTTACTTAGGATTTAGTAAGGACAGACTTATAAGAATCAAGATAATTTTAACTTATATTTAATCCATATTATTCAGGCATCTTTGAAACTAAGCCAAATCAATTAATTTTAAAATTTATAGCCAAAAGATTTAAATGGCAATCTGTGTCAGTGTACATGTCTGGGTCAAATATTGTATAGTGTATTATGTAGAAGATAATTGGTTGAATACTGTTAGGCACACAGAGCCATCACAGTGAGAAATGCCCAGTGTTCTGGTCTAAGGGTTTTAGCACTACCAGTGTGGGAGGTGCTCAACCCGATTTAGCAATTATATTCTTATGTCATTAAAATGAAATGGCCCCAATAAAAGTAATAGAAGTCAATCTTAACTATAGTTCTGAGATGCTTTATTGCTCTATTTCACCCTTACTTACTAAATTCCACAGCATGAGAGGTAGCTATAAAGGTTTCCAATTGGCAAGCTACATTATCAACAGAATCATGAATATGAATGATGACATCATTGTTTTAGCTTCAGTGAGCACGTGTAATTTTGAAGGTCATTGCTACTGGATCATAGGTCCCTACAATCTTTATTTTCATATGATTTCTTGACTCTTTCCTGTTGTTGCATTTTCTTCCACCAATATGTGAGTGTGATTTTAACATCTATATGAATTTGACCTGATTTTGACTGGTTTTTTTTTTTTTTTGGAACCTCTGTTCCAGTACTTTGTAAAGTAGATTACACAATCTTTTCCTCAGCTTCTCAAGGATACTGTATATCGCTTGGTCCCCCTCGTTAAATAAGTTCTACAACGATGAGAAGTATTGACTATAGTGATGACAATTGCTTGCATTTATTGAGTTTTTATTTTGTGCCAAGCACCACCCTGTGCTTTATATTGCATTAGGCTCATTCATTAGCCCAATTTCCCATTAAAATTTTTTCTCATCATAAGAATATATCTTTATATCCATAATAAAAATTTCCCCACTTTCTTTATTAAAACAATTTAAAATTTTTCTTTAGAATGCTGAAGAGTTTAGCAAAAAAATTTCATAAATATTCTTATTTATAGCACAGACTCCTACTGAATATTTTGTTAACTTATAGTAAAAGCTAAGATAAAGAGTGAATCCTAATGTAAACTATCGACTTTAATTTATAATGATGTATCAATATTAGCTTATAATAGGAGATACTGAGGGTGGGAGTGAGGGATTATATGGGTACATATTTTGAGATTTTGAGTACTTTCCACTCAACCTTTATGTGAATCTGAACCTACTCAAAAATAAATAAATAAATAAAGTCTGTTAATTAAAAATGAATGACCACATTATAAATCTTTAATACAACCTCTTTCTTTGATAGCAAATAGAATATGTCAGATATTTCCTATGTCCCCAGTAGTCCAAACCTATATGAAAACTGGAGATTTTTTTTTTAAGGTTTATTTATTTATTTGAGAGAGAGAGAATGAGAGAGAGAGAGTACATGAGAGGGGGGAGGGTTAGAGGGAGAAGCAGGCTCCTCGCTGAGCAGGGAGCCCGATGCGGGACTCGATCCAGGGACTCCAGGATCATGACCTGAGCCGAAGGTAGTCGCTCAACCAACTGAGCCACCCAGGCGCCCCGAAAACTGGAGATTTTTTAGTTCTTCATTAAACTTAGGACTCTAACTCTTATAGCCTCATGAACTTCCAAAGTGCACCTGGCCTGTTTTAGTGGTAGTACCTGGGTTGACCAGTGTGGTAATGGTCCTACTACACTTCGTCTCTATCACTGTATCAAGGGTCTGAAGAAAAGCACTGAAGCTGGACTCTTATGGCTAGTGGGAAACTTTTCCTCTGGTTAGCCTTTCCTATACAGTGATTTCCTTCTCAATCCCTTAGAATAGGTATTGTGAGACCAAAGGTTTCTTAATTGCCCAACTTAAACTTTAATTCTTCTATTTTATAGAATGAATATTAGCCCGCTTGAGGGTCTTGCCTCTCCTCTTTAAGTCTCCAAACTACCCTATTGACAAAGTCATGACTGGATAAGAGATTTCATGAAGTGATCATAATGTATTATCAATGTATTGTCAAAGTAATTGACTGTGATTCAATAATCACAATCTGAAGATCATTTTCTCCATTGCTATGATAATAATGGCTTCTAACATATGTAGATAAGTTGCTGACATGACTGTCAGGGTGTTGCTTTTAATTTGCAGCAAAAAAAAAAGGTATTCTAGGTTACAAATTTAAGGGCCTCTACAATAGTCAATAACCTGATTATTTGATAAGTTACCCACTGTGCTTCACAGGGCTAAATGCAATTACAACCTTGTCCCAGCAGAGAGAAATTAAGAATGTAGGGAAAGGTAAACATTATCCTCTACGAGTGGAAAGTAAATGGAGACTCATTTGGGGAGTGGTTATTGTGGATGTCATATGCTTTAGGAAAGAATTTCAAAATGGCCTGTTTATATAGGAAAGATACTCTAATGTTAGAAATATAGGCAAAATGTACTATTGTCACAGTTTTTCTTCTCTTCACATAGTGTTTTCATTTGCATTTCACAAGCATACAATATAGGTAAGGACAGAAATTATCCTACTTTATGGATAAGAAAACTGAGTGTTAGAGAAGTTAAATTACTTTCTCCAGTACTGTTCATTAGTATTTGTCAAAACTGGGCATGGTATCTATCTTTTTCTAATTCTTAGATCTCTGCAAATGCTTTTCATAATGTGTTAATGACCTACTTCATCCTTGAAACCCACTCTCCTGTTAACCACTCAATACAACAAGTTTGAGACTTAGGATAGATGAGATCAATAATAACAGTATATTACATATACATTATATATATCCATAAACATACCTATGCACGCACACATATACACATCAGTTTCCATTTTTAATGAAGTGTTTTTTATATCTATTTTTTCAGTTGCACATTAAGTCAGCTGGGATATGAGATTTCCCCAAAAATCTCCCTGAGCCAGGTCTAGAAATGAATATAAATCCAGTGAAATTGTTTAGGACACTGGAAGTATAACTTCATGTCACTGTGAGAGTCCCACGCTGGTAATAGTGCTATGTTCACAGAAGTTTGGAAAACTGTATTTAGGTAATCTCTGGAGGAAATTATATACACAGAGCTTGCAAGTCAACCAGCATTAACTCATTCAATTGCAGCCCAAATTACACTTTTTGGGAGTTGTGTCTCTAATCTTTTCTTAGACTCAACTGATCCATTACTTCAACTGATGTGCAGTTTAGCTTGCTATTTCTAATGAAAAACTTTTTGTAAGGAAATTGGTTTTCCTGTTGGAAAAAAAAAAAGTACAGAAGTCTCCCCAAAGATTTTTCTCTTTTTCCTACTAAATTTAACTAATTTTCCATATATCCGATTAGGAAAATAGAGCTATTTTTAAAGAAACTTTCTGATACAGATTTCCAACCCTCCTTTTCCTCTTCCTCCCTGCCTCCCAAATGGATAAATTTACAAGGGACATACTTAGGCATTGATACATAGTTCCAAAAGCCTTTCTCTTACTCCATTTCTCCCATATTGAAGAATTTCAGCATTTAGTAATAGTCATGAGATTTTTGTTTTAAAGTTTCACAAGATGGGGGCGCCTGGGTGGCTCAGTCGTTAAGTGCCTGCCTTCAGCTCAGGTCATGACCCCAGGGTCCTGGGATCGAGCCCCACGTCAGGCTCCCTGCTCAGTGGGGAGCCTCCTTCTCCCTCTCCCACTCCCCCTCCTTGTGTTCCTGCTCTCACTATCTCTCTCTGTCAGATTAAATAAAATCTTTAAAAATAATAATAATAAAGTTTCACAAGATGAAAGGGACTTTACTTAAACCTTGAGTTGTTCATAGCTATTTAGATACTTTGAAGCATATTTTGAATATTATTAGTACTCTTTGGACAATGTAGTTAGGAGAACACATCAAGTTTTTTACAACTTGGCTGTTAAGAGGAAAGGGCATTCACATATGCTGTTGGAAGTGCTGTCTGCCGACCTGAGCTGATCTGTGAGCTAGGCGCTACCAGAGTGGGTGGAAGAAGTACAAAAACTGAGAATACGCATTTAGGAATGTTCTCAGTGATTTAAAAGAATCATTTTATATCTGCTTAATTTAATAATGAATATCTGGGCTTGTATTTTATATAATGTAAAAATACCACTTATCCAGCATTTCATTTTTATTGTATTTTACAAATGTATCAGTGGCAATAGTTTTGAATAATAGCAATACTAATTAACTAGTTAATTATTGCTCCTTCACCACTGAGAGTTTGAGAAGCAGTGCTAAGGGAAGTCAATTCAAAGCTCTTTTCATGATAGGGGCATTTCATACAGAAAAAGAAAATGGCTAGAAAATCATTTTTAGGTTATGGTTTAAAAAATAGTTTGGTTGAAGTTCACCAGGTAGATAACTAATTTCTCAGAACAAATCTTAATTTCATTAAAGTTCATCAGAAAATTACTCAAACGTTTTTAAGAGATGGCATTTTTTTTTTCTAGAAGGATATTCTTGATTAAAAAAATGATTCGCACTCAAGTAACTTTGCTTCAGATTTTCTTTTATTGGAGTCAGGAAGAAGAGGGAAGCAGTTTATTCAGTTGGATACTTAGAATCTGAGTTAACTACATTCCTTCCTGCCTTAAGTGTTCCATATTGAGTAAGTTTGTTTGAGGTAGCTGAGCTTCAAGTAATTCTGGTTGTCCAGTTTTCAATGAAAATAGCTGTTTTCCAGGAAGGGCCCAGTAGAACTGAACTTCAGGCATGACCTCTGTGATGGGTACACCAATACCAGCTTGGTATGTCTGGGGTGGGGGGGGAGAATGAAGCCGGGAAGGGGGGACAAAAATGCCCTTTAGTGATATCTTTCGTACCTCCAAAGAACTAAATTAATTTATCTTTCACCAAGTAAATATTTAGTTCCTGAATGTTGTAAGTTGCTTCCCCAAAAGATAATTTTTATATCAAGGGCAGATTTTAATGCTCCTTAACTGAGTTCACAAAATTCTTACGATGGGAGGTGTTTAAAGCTTGCAATCTTTCTAAAATAACAAACATATGTAGGAATAGATATTCCTCAGTTGAAGCATTCCTACCATGGTGTGAAGTTCATTCATGTTGAAAGGGAAATAAAATATCGCTTTTGATGATTACTTATGATTGCAAAGAATTCTGATCTAGAAAAACACCCTCTACTTTATAGATTCTCTCAGATTTTTTTATTTTAACATCTAATAATATTTATGAGATTTTTGTTTTATTAATTTTAATTTTAGTCTTTTTTGCTCTGTTTACATAGTATATAAAAATCTATGAGTCTATAGAAGTTATGGCTATGGGAAATAGCTTTTATATTATAAATAAATAATATGTAAATATTATATACATTTTAAATGACATATTGCCTGTTCTCTCCTTTTAAAAAGGGGGAAGGGAGAAAATATAACAAATTATATTCCTTAGAATACAAGAGTTGACTTTATAATACTTTAGAGTTTATTTTCATCACCTGCCTTGCTGTTCAGATTTCATGATTTCTAACTAGTCTACAACTGCACTGTGTAAGTCCATTAAATCACAATGAAAAACATCTCATACTACGGAGAAATGCCCCTAACAAAATTTGGTATGAATAGAGACAAGGAAAATTCCTGGCACAAAGATTGAAAGGATGTTTAATAATGATCTTCGTACCTATTTCCTTCAAAGGATAAGAATAATATATAGTTTGCTATTATATATATTAAAATCATTTCAAACTGCCACTGTTTTAAATAAACACACATTTTGAGAAAGCGGAAAGGAATAGTGAATTAGTTTTAAAATGTGGTGTTTTAGATTTAAAGAACATACATTAAAATTTTGAAGGTGATAGATTTTCTTTAGAGCATGTAAGGACGTGCACATTTCTTCAATGTCCCAAGGATTTGCATATAAACTAGATTTAGAGCACAAAACAAATTGGTAAAGCTACACCTTGCTTTTTAAGCACTAACACCCATGCAAAGTTGAAGTCAGATTTTAGCGGTATTTAAAAGCACCACCGTATGTTATTTTAAGTTTACATTTCAATATCATTTCAAAGTTACGATCTCTTGCCTATTGGAAAGAAAAGTTGGAAGTTTAAAAAAGGTCTCTTTCAATAAGCGTATGTGAATAGCCATTTCGGTAAAATTATTTGCAGATTTCAGACTCAGGCAAACCCTAAACATGTGAAGAATGGATTATGGATTATATTAAAATGGTTGTTAAACAGGAGGGGTCAACTCTCACCACCTAAGAAGCTGAAACTCTATTCCAAAATCAACAGAATGAAATAATTATACACACTAAAATGCTGCACCAGCTGTTAACTCAGCATCCATTGGCTTTTATATTGTGCCCTCTGGTGGGAAAATTTGTAAATCACAATTTTACCAATTTTGAACCAACTCAACAAGGCTTTGTTACTTCTTATTCCTGGACTTTTATGTATAATCAAACTTTAGCCTGAGGGAAAATACATGATGACTTTTTGAGGCAGAGTTGCTTTAGGTATCAACTAATGTAACCTCCCAATTTTATCTGGAGGTGATAAATGATTTAGTCAGGTTTGAACGAAGTGAACTATTTATTATTCAGTTCTCCTGTGTCCCAGGAAAAGTATTAATTATTGAATACCTCTTAAGTGCTAGACACTGTATAAGCATCATTTCACTTGACCTCATTAACTCTGAATTTAGTCCAGTGCTTTTCCTATTCATTTCCCTGTTACCTTCAGGTCTTCCCAGGGCTAAAATTTCATCTCCAGTCTATTCATACTTGCATATACAGGCTTTAAATGTTATTTGCTTCCTGTCTCCCTTCAGGCAGGGGCCTCTGAGGGTCAAGACTGGTAGGGGTGGGTCCCAGGAGGTGCTGCTCTCAGGCTAATGAGACCAGAGGCCTGAGACCTAGGGTCCTTCACATAAGTTAGTAGTGGGACTGAGAAATTTAACTCCAGGCCACCTATTCTAGGCCAGGTAAGGATAAAGGGCCATGGCGAAGTGCTGCAATGGGGTTTGTGAAGCCAGGAAGGCTGAGGAGAAAATGAACCAAGAAAACGAGTGAGAGGAGGCTGAATGGGTCCAGGAAGGGAGTGGGAACACACTGGAGCATTTTCATTCATCCTTGGGGTGGACTTGTCTACATGTACTAGATCAATCTGAAAGGCTCAGAATGGGCAAATGTGGGTAGAATTTTTTAAAATTAAAAAATGTTGCAAAAATATGTAGTTCAACTTTTGGTTTTTTTTAAATTGTCTTTTTTTCTTCTTATAATATGATACATGATTCACATAATAATATAATAGCTAACACTTATAGGCTATCTTTTATGTATTTTGTTCCAAGCATGTCATATATCTTAACATACTCAGTCCTCACACATACCCCATGAAGCAGGTAGTGTTGTTGCCCTCAACTTGCCGATAAGGAGATTGCAGACCAAAGGGAATAAGTACCATGGCAGATGTCACATTCCCAGTAAGTATAAAGACCTGAGGTTTGAACCCAAGCCATCTGGCTTCAATCTGTGCTCCTAACCAATACTCTGTGCCTACCTGAAGTTATGAAAACACAATAAAAAACCAAACACCTATAAACCTTTAGTTCAACTTAAGAAATAAAAGACATCGTTGGTACCAGCAAAGGCCCCCCAACAGCATGCTTTTCCCAGAAAAGCTAATAACTAGGCCACAGTTGGTTATTATATCTCACTGAGTTTAAAATCCAACTCTTAGGGGTGCCTGGGTGACTCAGTCGGTTAAGTATATGACTCTTGGTTTCAACTCAGGTCATGACCTCAGGGTTGTGAGATGGAGCCCCACGTCAGGCTCCATGCTCAGCATGGAGTCTGCTTGAGATGCTTTCCCTCTCCCTCTGACCCTCCCCCCTGCTTGAGCACACGCACGCACACTCCCTCTCTCTCAGATAAATAAATAAAATCTTAAAAAACTCCAACTGTTAAGCTATATGGATGTTACATAGTAGCAAATGTAGAAATTTACGAGTTGATTTATTATTTATTGAGACCAACAAAACAAAATTTTTGCCTTATATGTCTTTTTGCCTTATTTGGAAGGATTACCCCTTATGTATCCCTTATGTGATTTTAAACAAACCTGAGTCTTTTATTGCATTTGCATTCGGAAAACTTTCGGGCTCTGATAGTTACTCATTAACTAATGAACTAATTTGCTCACCAAGCATGTAAAACACCAGCTAGGAGGTAATCACCATGCTAGGGACAGGGTGGGAATCAGTGGCACATGGTGCAGCTCAACTGGCGCACCAGAACCAACAGTTAATGTTTCAGGGTTTTGTCAGTTGTCAAATACATTATTAAAAATTAAATTATATAAATATATAAATTATATCAAAACCAAAGTTAGTAAACCTCTTGGAGGCCACAGTGATGCCACTAATGTTTCCAATCACAACTTGGTGATCTGGCAGTTTTTCATAAACTGGCCTTTGGAACAACCAATCAGCTTGCTGATTAGAACTTCACAATAGTGGTCACTACTCTTATTTTGAGGTGAAAAAGCATTTTGAAGTCTTTAATTAGTGGGGTTTAAAGTGCTACAGTTCCTTGCAGGGCCTGCTTTTCACTTCAGATAACAACTAGGCAGAGAAAATGCTCAGAAACAACCAGAGAGCCTCTGGGCTTACCGAATAAACCACACATGACTTAACCTGGAATTTGAGGCCCTTTTAACTAGAATCTTTCTTCTCAAATATCTGTACTGAATTGTACTGACTGTTTTTTAATCCACGAGCTTTAGTGTGCCAGAAATAAAATTTTCTTTACTTTTTTTCTATAACTAAAATTATTTTCTGTTTTGAGGCTCTAGTATTCTGGGTGGCTGAAAACTAAATTTGTCCCCCTGGGATTGTGTCCAATACTAGAAGACTTTGGAGCACAGTGTATCAGGAGCAGGGGCCCCCTGGATTTTATCTGGGTGGGCTGACATCCACAGAGACACCGTAGTCTGGACTTCAGGCCTTGGTCCACATGCTTCACTCCTTATACCCTTCCTTGTCCTGGCAGCAAAATCTCACCAGGGCTGCCAGCAGTGTAAATCACGTGTGTGCCATTCTGGGGCCCATGGGAAACATTATGCTGCCCCCCACCGCTCAATGTGTGCAAGTGCGCGCGCACAAACACACACACACACAGACACACACACACACACTCACTCTCTCTCTCTCTCTCTCTCTCTCTCTCTCCCGGAGTCCTCTGAGGCTGCCTTGGACCCATCTGCCTAGGCCTGAGGCCCAGCTGGGGCTCAGCAGACCATCTGGCCATCCTTGAGCTTTTCTTCTTCCATTTCTGCTGCCCAGCCTGGAAGGTAGTCCGGAAGGGAAGCTGTTTCTTCCTCTCTATCAATTCAGGAATGGGATGTAGTCACTTCTCTGTCCCCTGGTAAGTGAAAAGAGGAAGTGAAGTCCTTCACAGGCTGCCTTCAAGTGATGCAAGAGGAGAAAAAAGACTGAGTCATTTCTTTCTTTTATTTTTTTCAAAGATTTTATTTATTTATTTGACAGAGAGAGACAGTGAGAGAGGGAACACAAGCAGGGGGAGCGGGAGAGAGAAGCAGGCTTCCCGCAGAGCAGAGAGCCCAATGCGGGGCTCGATCCCAGGACCCCGGGATCATGACCCGAGCCGAAGGCAGACCCTTAACGACTGAGCCACCCAGGCGCCCCCTGAGTCATTTCTTTCACAGTAAAAAATATGACAAGGAATGGCAACAGGAGTAGAAAGGAAATAATAATGTCTTATTAACTGCATCCACCCCAATGTCAATAAAATTCCTGACTATAATTAAGGAGTTTCTTGGAGTTTCAATTACAAGTTAGGCTTAAATGGGGCAGTTCAATGTAAAAAAAAAACTTCTGATTCAATATCTTTAGCTATCCTTGAACTTGAGATCTCAGCCTTCCCCCCACAGCATCTATTCTCTGCAAGTTCAGGGTGTCTGTCTCTGTGTATGTGTGTATGACTAATATGGATATTACTAATCTGGAAAGACAAGCTTCACTCAATCTAGTCTCTCCATCACTGCCCTTCTTTTGTACACACCATGCACTACATGCAATTGAATAAGAATCCTACTCAAAATGTCACAAAACCAAAATAAATATCACAAAGATCGCCATCTTCACATGGTTGGCATTCCGTGAATATTGGTTCTATCTAGAGAACACTTCTTTCCCTCTTCCCTATAGTTGCTCTTATCAGCCTCTATAATTCAGACCTGTTAGGAGAGTCCCTTGCTTCTTTGCATTGTCGTATTGTTATGGACTGAATGTTTGTATCCCACCCCCCAGTTAATAATTTTGAAGCCCTAACCCCTGATATGATGGCATTTGGAGATGGGACCTTTGGGAAATAATTAAATTTAGATGAGGTCATGAAGGTGAGGTCTCTATGATGGGATTAGTGTCTTTATAAGAAGAGGAAGAAAGATGAGAGCTCTCTTTCTACTTTGTGAGGACACAGGGAGAAAGCAACTATCCACAAGCCAGGAAGCAGGCTCGCAACCAGGAACCGAATCTGCTGGCACCTTGATCTTAGACTTTCCAGCCTCCAGAACTCTGAGAAATAAATATCTGTTGTTTAAGCCCCCAGGCTGTGCTATTTTGTCATAGCACAAATATATAATATAATGTGTACTTGCAATCAGGGATTCAAGTAGAGCATTATAAGGGAGGCAGTTTTCCTTCTACAAACCTGTTGATCTGATCTTTTGTTGTTTTGATAGGTGCAAAATAATAGCTTGTAGTTTTCATTTCCATTTCTCTTATTGTAAGGCTGAGCATCTTTAAATTTGTGTAAGAGCTGTTTATATTTTCTTTAGGTGAATGACCTTCATATCTTTTATCTTTTATCTATTTCATTTTGTCTTTTTCTTATTGAGTTGTAGAATTCTTTACACTTCAATGAGATTAGTCCATTGTGATGTGAGTTGCAAATATTTTTTCCCAGTTTGTCATTTGTTTATGATGAAGGCTTTTTTCCCCCAGGAAAATCCTTTTTTATAAAATTGATGTTAGGTACCAATACTATATTTTGTAGGGTTTAGGTCACATTCTTACAAAGGTATTTTCCAGTCTAAATTTTATTAGAACTTTTTTCCTTGTTTCCTTTAAGTGCTTTCATGTCTATTTGTGTTAGGATTAATTATTTCATCTAACTCCAATTTCTGGTACAAAAAGTTGTGTTGTAAGACTCTAACTTTACCCACCTTCCTTCCAACCTCACACATAAGATAGCCATCCATTTATTCCTATAACATTTGTTGAACAGTGGGGCTATTCCCCATCTATTTGAGATATGATTTTTGTTATATACCATACTCACAAATGTATTTGGGTCTATTCCTGAACATATATTTTATTGATTGTCTTTCTTTTTTAAGCACCAGTACCTAACTGTCTTAATTGTTATGGCTATACAATAGGTTTTAATATATGATAGGGCCTAGTGTCTCTTCCTTTTTTTCCCAGAATTTTTCTGACTACTCTTGCTTGTTTGTTTTCAATATTAATTTATGAGTCACTTGTTTAATCTCATATCAGAATCATCTAGAACTAGATAATTTTACTGGGATAACATTAAATTTATAGAATAACTTTGAAGAAATCATATATCTATGAGGTTGAATCCTCCTCTTAAAGACATATGACATGTTGCAAGTAATTTATTATGAATGATAAAAGTATCAATGAGAGATAACAATTTATATTCTTTATCTAGTTAAAATGAATTCCATGCTACCACAACCACTCGTACTTACTTGCATTCAGATACACCTTCCCTTGAATCAGAGAAAAAGGGACCACAGTTGCAGCTAGCTCCCTAGGAATTCCACACACCTCTTGGCATATCTTATCTCTGCACTCAAACGAGTATATTCTGCATGTAAACACCATCCATCTCTATGTCATATGGTGGGGGGGGGAGGTTTTGGATTTCAGCCAGAGCATATGCTCTTATTTATTTAACACAGATTGCTGTGCTTTATTGACCTTTTCCTGGAGTACTACCCCCTCACATCACTATTGGCCTAACTTGCTGCTATAATTTTTATGTTTTTATATGCTTGTATATACTTTTTATTCATTAGCTAACATGGAATTACAAGTTAGCATAGCTTCCTGGAGATTTGGGGGCCACAAGGCTACTCTTGGAAAATAACAAAAGAGATCATTTATTGTATAGTGTGGAAAAGAAACAGTTCTCACATTTTCTAATGTTTTCTCTTGGTTTTGCCTTTGTTTCAGAAGAATACCTTAGGGACTGAAGAATAAAACATTAAATAGACTGGGCTGGTATCAGCAACTGAATTCAACATGGGCTTGTTTTCAGTAATGTTAACATGGGTAAGGATTGTATAAATCCATGGAGGGGAATAAAGAGATGTTTGGGTCTCTGAGTATAGAAAAAGCATGATGCTGTGCAGAGTACAAAGCAAGTTCAGGCTGTAAGAGTTCAAGATACCACTCCTGTGCTTTTAAGCTTATAAAACACAATTTTGCTTTCATTTACTTTGGCAACTCTTTGTTTCATCTTTAATTGCTAGTAGTAACAATATTTACTATACACTACGTGTCAGTTGCTAAGTATTTTACATATATTTTCTCCTTTAATCTGATAAATCTATGTTGTTGTATGAAAGTTGTATGAAGAGGAGGTAGTATGAAGAATAGGAGGGGAATAGAAATGAAGATGGAAAAGTCCAGTTGGTGGGATAAATGGGCTGGTTATGGAGCATATGTCTGTAGCTGTTATTGATTTATCTTTAATTGCCTGGTACAAACTTTGCAACAAATAGAGCAAACATTAGAATTCATACCAGCTCTTTTCAAGAGAATATACTTAGATCATTAAAAAATTTCGGAGGGAGTGAAAGACTGGAAATATATAATTACTGTCTGTATAGTTAACTCTAAATCATTAGGTTTCCCCTTTAATACCTAATAATCTCTAGGTTATAAGATGGAGAGGTGTCACAGAAACACATGAAATAATAAAGATAATTGGGAAACTAGACATCTATCTAAATGGTCATTTCATTAAGGAAATAGGTTGTTATCTCTAAACCTTCATTGAATTTTTTAAAAATCATGCTATAAAGAATGGAGGAAGATTCATACTAACTTTTGAAGAAATTCTAAACCTTTTCAGCTCTGTGAAAGCAAGGCTGCACTAAAAGTTCTTTACAACGATAGAGGAGAAGCAATAGAACATATTTGTTGAGGTATAAGTGTTCATTCCAATGGGCTTGGATGATACAGGTATATAAAAATGAGATGGGTCCCTGGCCACAGAGAGCTTTCTAGTTGAGATTAACGAGACATTTGCCAATGAAATATCCTTCTTCTCCCAAAACACGATAGTTAATGCAGCCCTTAAAATTAATTTATTTTTCCACTTTATACACATACCCACACATATACATACACATACACATACTTTTTATTTCGGTATCAAAATCACCTTAAGGGCAGTGCCATTTCATATGTGTATATGATGGGGAAGGAGTAAATTTTATTCAGTAGGAGAAATTGCATGTAGGTGAGAGATCATCTTCATATTCAAAGTTCTTGTTACCCAGTCCTGTCTGAAGATACATGGTCATGAAACTTGCCCATGTTATTCTAGTCAAACCTCGGTTCTTTCACTCTGTCCCCTGCAGAAATATCTAGAGATCTAATCAAGGGGCTTGCCTCCTAAATGAGACATGTGTCCTAAACTCCCTAACCATGTTATTAGCATAATTCTCATGAGGTATTCTTCAGCTCAGCACACCCAGATCATAGTGGTCTTAATGCTATCAATACTGCTATCTGATTGCATATAGCAATTGTGGGATGACTACAATGCCTTGTAAGGATTGTTTCACAAAACAATAAATTGGTATGCTAAAATAATAGAATTATGGGACATGTGGAAGGAGCTTTGGAACTCTTCTAGTATATCCCTCCATTTACAGCTAAAAAAAACCCAAGACCTAGCTGTAGAAATGATCAATTTGCAAGTTTTAAAAGAAACTCATTATTTTTAAATCTGTGATGGGGGCAAATCTTGGGTGGTAGTCACCCTCCTCTATCAGAATCCCTTTCTTCCATACATTTTAGCTAAGTATAGTTATATTGATTCTGGCCTGGTTCTCTAATATATCCTTTTCAACTTTCTTAAAATGTCAACTTATACTCCCCATGAGGAACTTCATACCTTTGTCCCCTCTGGCTCTCATCTTTTAATATCCCAAACAATAGTTCTTTTTTGCTCACAGATTGTTATTTTCCAATAAGAACTTCCTTTGGCTAACCTCTAAGCTATTTCAAAACTGAGTGTGTATCCTTTATCGGTTATCTATTTCCTCAGTAATGCTGCATATATAACAAACCACCACAAAACTCACTGGCTTGAGGGATTAATAGCTCAAGGGTGCCTAGGTGGTTTAGTCAGTTAAGTGTCTGCCTTCAGCTCAGGTCATGATCCCAGGGTCCTGGGATTGAGTCCCACATCGGGCTCCCTGCTCAGCGGGGAATCTGCTTCTCCCTCTACCCCTCCCCCCTGCTCGTGATCTCTCTCTCTCTCTCTCAAATAAATAAATAAATAAATAAAATCTTTTTTAAAAAAAAGGTATTAATAGCTCAAGAGTCTGCAGGTACACAATTTAGGCTTTGCTCTGCTGGCTGGTTCTTCTTGTACCAATTGGTCTTACTCACATGTCTGATACTTGGCTGAGGTGACAAAAGTAATTGGGACACCTGCTTCTCATCTTCTAGCAGGCTTACCTGGACATGTTTTCATGGTGATGGCAGAAGTGTGCGAGAGGAAGCAGAAATGTGCAAGTGCCTTGTCGGGCCTCTGTTTGACCCAAGTCTGCTAATAACCTATTGGCCAACAAGCCACAGGCAGAGTGAGAGGGTACTGCAAAGGGATAGCAAAGGGATGGAAGGATGAAGAAGTATAGCCATTAGTGCAATTATCCCATCATCAATCCAAAATAAAAACTCAAATCTAACATGAAAGTAATACTGAATTTGGCTAAATAGAGCCCAGGGTGACTATGAAGCACATATTTATAGCAGTGATCACAGATTTATACCTTTTATAGATAGCGGTCTTTAGTACAAACCTTTATTTTTGTAGTAAAGAACAATTATCATGTAAACTAAATGTTATTTAATTCAATTTAATAAGTGTTTATTTACCAAATATCATATGCTAGTCATGAATAAACAGCTAGTCTATTGAGCAGTATAACTATAACTAGATGGTTGAATCCCAAATGCTCCTCATCTTTCTAGAAAGTATATGGATAGTGTGATGACAGGCTAATAGAGTCTGAACCAGAGGAGTTAGAAAACAGGGATTTCTCTTGGTTCAATGATCTCTCAGGGATCATTGGTGATAGACTCAGGTGCCTGAAACAAAATACCAACATAATGAAAAGAAGATGGAAGATTCAGCAAGGAAATTCTTAGCTTTTCTATATCTCTGGACTGGTCACACGAGGTGGTAGCTATATACCTAAAGGTTTTCCAGAAATTACTCTGAGGGCAGCAGTTAGCACTACTTGTGGAAGTGTGACTTGCATATGTTTTACCTTTCAAGGGGAAAAAGAGCTAGAAGTGGTCTGTCTGGAAAATGACATGCTGTCATTGAAATTTCTCCAGTTGGCTGCACAGAAACAGTCTGTATTCACCCTAGAAGTAGATGGAAGCCCCATGATTTATTATGTCTTTTTAACCTACCTGAAAGCACTTACGTCACTTGTTAGATACTATCAGCAACTTTCTCCATCAAACTTTTGATGACAATAACTAGGAGAAAAAAATCGCTTTTCCTGAGCAACAGTTACTTTCCTTACCCAGTCAAAGTGGAATTTTTTAAAAGCAGAGAAATCCTTTGATATGGACTTGGCAAAGGAAAGGAGGAAGAACCCAGGTATCCTGCCTACAATATGACAAAAAATAGCTTTCAAGAATCAGAGATCTTAGTAAAGAAATGTCTCTTAATAATAACCTAGGAAATGTGAATCCTCTCAGTTAAAAAGAAGCAACATTGACTTATTATATCAGACTCTCAGTAAATACATTTTGTGTAGAAAAAAAAAAAATCACTCATCTGAATTAATGGTTCCATCCCCAAGTTTCTTGTGTTTTAGAGGTTTTACAAGTTACCACCTGCAAGATTCCACTAGGTGGAGATCCTGAGCCATATTCATATGCTTTATTAAAAAAAAAAGAAATGGGAAAAACATTTTATTTTGCTTTTTACTTCATTTTTCAGGGCATTTTTTCTCTTTTTTTGGCATTTTTTTTCTTTGAAATACTGCCGAGTGGAATTATTTATCAGTTGGCATATTAAAGAAAATCTGGCATGTGCAAACAAGCACTTCAAAGGTTTTTTGTAACACCTATCATAGAAGGCTGAATTGATACCAGAAACCAGGTGTGTAAAATCTATGATGGTGTTTTATTATAAAAGAGACATGCAGGGGTTTGTACATTTCTTTAGAACCACAGTGACCAAATCACACATCAGTTATTTGAACTGATCTGTTTTAAAGACATTTACCTCAAATCAGACAACTGGATTCTTTGAACTCAAAATTTTGTTGTTCAAAGTCTAGTAAGATAAAGTCAAGATGAAAAAAAAAAAAGTGGAAGGATATAAATTTCCAAGGCTTGCAAACTACCTGGCTCTTCCTTTAGTGACTAACACAGATAACTGAATATCACTATGAGTTGGTTGTATCCCATGTACCTTATCTGGGTTCTGAAGGAAGAGAGGAGGGAACTCCCTTGGCTCACAAGAAGAGCATATAAATTTCTAGTTCTGCCCACTCTTTAGGAAAGCCAGTAGAAGCTGTTACCAAGAGTCCCAGTGGAGGCTAGCCAGGTTTTCTAGAGGCATCTAAGGACTCTCCAGGATGTCAAGAAGTCCTAGGAACCAATAGTTCCTCTTTTTTATGAATAGAACCTCAAAGTACAACTCTATAAATGGCAGAGCCGGGACCAGAACCCCCCCTCCAGTACCCAAGTATTCTGATGGCTGTTTCTCACCTGAATTGATCTGAGTTCTTCAGTTCTGAAGGTTATGAAACTCATAAAAGTCATCCATAAAGTCTTCCCAAAGAGGTGAAATGTGAAGAGCTTTAAATCAGGAGTATCAGCAGACTCAGGATCTAGTGCTAACCTGGCTACTAAATTGTGTGACCCTGCTCTTTAGACCTTAGCATCCTTATCTGTAAAATGAGGAGGATGGAGAAGACAATCTTCTTATTCTATCTGTGCTCATCCACAGGCATATTCATTGCTCAGATAGGCTCAGGTCAACTTGAGAAAATAATCACAGGTATTATCCTTGTCTCCATTTACCTCATAAAAACATAGTTCATGTGGGAAAGTTGCTTTGAGGATCATCACACTAATAAAACAACTCACTGCAAATTTTTATTTGGGAATATAGCAGTTGAGCTTCTACTAGGGACTATTTTAATTATTTATTAAGGATTGCAATAGAATTCCATTTTAATGAAATTGGTAGACCATCAAAATAGCTCATTAAAATTAAAATACCAAAATATCATTAAAATCCACTTTACAAATAAAAAAGGCATTTATGACAATAGATAAGATAGTGGTGGTAGTTTATGATTATTTTTTAAACCATTTCCATAATGCAAATGTGTACTGTCCCCTCTGTATTTACAAACTCATCAGAAGATGATGTCTAAAGAGGGCTACTTGGGGAATTTCAAAGAAAGGCATATGAAAATATGGCTCTGGGTATATCCATTTGCCCAGTTGCTTTGTAGGCATATTCTATGAATGTTACAATAAAATGGGGGACATCTGGGCAGGGAGATCCAAATAGCACTGGGTTTGATTGGGTTATTTTGTTCCCGGTCTTTCCAGTAGGAGATGGAGGTCTGCTGGTTGCTATATTATTATGGTTCTAAGACTAAATCTCAGTGAGATTTAGGAAAGGACCTTTCTCTGAGAGAAATCACTATTGATGAAAGGGAGAAATGCTAGACAGTAAAATACATAAGAGGAAATAGAAACCACAGATCTATGTCGCTTTAGTTGTAACTCTTTGGTTTAAGTGACAGAAATCAACTCAGGACAACTTAAGCAGGAAAAGGGTATTTATTATGAGAACAGAGGGCATCTCATTGAATCTGATGTCAGGAAAGGAGTTGGCCCCAGGAAGGAGCTGGACAACCACTAAGGCCTTAGGAAGTACTCATTTTCTACCTCTTTTCTGTGTTCTTCCACTTTCCTCTCCTTCTGCCTTTCAGTGGAGCTGGACGGAAAAAGGCAGACATGCTGTAGCCCCTACATTGATAGTTCTCAGCAAATAAGACCAATCCAAACTGACTGGCTATTTCTCTTCCAAACTCAAATTATTTAAGGGGGGGTGGGTAAAATCTGAATAGACTAACTTGGGTCCACATGCCCACCTTGATTTGAACAATTCTGCCCTGGAGAAGGGCTAGTTCTTACAGGGTTTCTAGGGCCCACTATAGGGATGTAACCATAGTTCTCAAGGGGTCTGTTATCCAGGGAATAACAGAGTCAAACATGAAAGGAGGCAATGTCACCTAATGGTTAAGAGCAGGGATTTGAAACCTTCGCACCCGTGTGACTAAGTTGGGCAAGTTGTTTAACCCTCTCCACACTAGTTTCTTCAGTTAAATTGAGGATACCCATAGTGTGGAGATGAAAAGAGCTAATCCATGTAAAGTTGGTAGCACACTGCCTACAACGTAACTAATGAATATTAGTTGTTGATACTCTTGTAATTATTAAAATGTATAGATGCTTAAAAAATGTCCAGGGTTATTTTGAATCAGTTTCTGAGGTTGTAGAAACTTGTTTGTAACCTTTTATTTTATAACCTTCCTTTCCTTGTCAATAAACAGACATTTCATTTAAGAGCTCGGTTTTATGCTGTCTTAGATGGCCCCTTCATCCTCTGCCTGCCCTTGGCCCTTCTGTCTGCCCCCTCCTCTGCCTGGGTCTGCTGGTTTCTGCTAGAATCAGCTAGCTTAGTGTCATTTATACATCCTGAACTTTCCTTGCCCTGGGCTTTATACTGTGCTTTACCTTTCTCTGACTCTCCTCTATTTTGAACTGTTGAAACTGTCTGACACCTACTTCTACCTTGGTTTATTTTCTCTTCTCTATTAACAGCTTTATTCCAAACATCTTCAAGTCTGCATATCCCTGAGACCTTCTTACTTTCTTAAAAGATGTGAGGGTCATTAGTCTATCAGGGGGAGTCCCTACAGCTATTAAGTCCCCACAGGTTACAACATTCTGCACTCAAAGGAAACAAAAGAGCCCTACTTTGAGAATTGATGCCAGATTTACAAAGGATATTATAATATGCAATCATCCAAAAGTAATTTCTACTTTTGAATGCAACACTATATCTCAATAGTTATATTAACTAGGTTGACTGAACAATGACTTGAGAACACATCTGTTCTACATGAGTTTTCCATTTAAGAAAGCTAATTATATCCATAACAGCAAACTTCGGTTAGTGTGGCTGTTGACCATGAGTTGGCAATGGCCTCATTATGTAGAACTGGATGTTATAAATGGTAGTAATTAGACAGGATTCTACTTTTATTTAGGGGCCAAAGATACAAATGCAAAGTTTCTCAAATTGGACATTCTGGGAAAGTTCCAAGATGATGGAAGAGGATGAAAGAGAGCAGCTTTGAAAAACTGTGTAGTGGTAGCAATAATAAAATCACTAGTCCAGCCTCTACTCCCACATACTTTCCCTGCTGTTTCCTTTGCCTAGTGACTGCACTGACTCGTCCTTTGATCATTTCCTCCTCCTCATCTCATTATCTTCATATTTCCTGCCAACCCCTTCATCGTACCCTTTCTAATTCGATGTAAGACAGAGGAAAGGGTTTGCTATTATACTGTCCATCTTCAATCCCGAAAATCATGTTACACCTTTATTGTGAAGAAGGAAAAATACAAGGTGAGATATGAAAATGTCAAGAGATAGAATAGGTTAGCTACAAAACTAGACACCATGGTTCTCACCTTAGGGGACAGGAGACACATGTTTGAAATTTGTAGGGTTGGGAGGAACACTTTTAGTTGTCTGAATGGTGTTATAGCTTTTGGTTCCTGGGAGATTCAGATGTTCATTGACTTAAAATGCACATCAAAGTTCTGTTCAGTGAAAAATTTTTCCATTCCAAGTGCGAGTGGTTCTGTTGTTGAGATACTTAAGTGGAGTGAAATATGTCGATTATTTAGATTGGGGGTCACAAAATGGCCATTGAGCCAACAACTATGGTCAACAGATGTGTTTTGTTTTCCTTGAAGCATGTTTTATAAAAATTTAAACTTGAATGGTGGGGAGGTATATTCTCCATTTACCCATAAAGCCCACCCCCTGTGGTTTTTCACCACTTTGTTCATTTATACTACCTACTTGGAACTTGAAAGCATTTGAATCTGTCCATTGATTTTTATTTAGGTGCCACAAATCTATATTATTGAAAAGAAAAGCAAATATTGAATCTTGTTATTGACTTGGTTTTTTGTCCTCTGGCATTTGGAAACTGTTTGGCCCTGTAGACCATGTTTGACATTGTTTCCAAGGAAAAGTTCCTGGGATATCACAAGTAAGAGCATTTATTCTCTTACTTCTCTTGTACCCTGATATGGATCTATTGGTTCATCCTACAATTTACCTCAGCTTCTGTGGAAAGCATTTTTATTTTCTTATATTTATTTATACGTGATTTGCAGCTTTTGAAAAAGGCTTTGAGGCAGCTTATAGTAACGGCAATTAAAAATACAAACAGAACCATTTAAGATATCAATTAAAAGGAGTAGAACTACCAGTATTAATTTGTTATCTAGTCAGACATTCTATTTAACTCTGTGCTTCCTTAGATAAACCAAAAAATGGATTATATAATACTTACTGCCCAATTAAGGGAAGCATACAATGAGACAGATTTTTTGAGCTAATATTGAAGTCTGAAAATATCTTAATGCATAAATTCTTATAATGTGACAATTCTTACTAGTATTTTCATCCTATCTGTATTTATTGCTACAAAATGGGTTATCCACCCAACGATCAACACTCTCTTGAGTTCCTTGGTTTCTGATGTGCAAAGGTGTGGAGGTCCAATAAATACTTTTGAAAATAATTCCTTTGAAAATCTTTGGGTGTTTAATATTCATAGGGCAAAGATTATAAGGCAAATGGATGTTTGTGTTAAAGTTTGTCAGGCAGTTTGGGGCATAGATATTATTAAGAAAGCACAGTAAAATATGGTACTAGAGTTTGATATGGTGTGGAGATGGTAATAGGTAACTCCCTTTTCATGGTATGGTGCCTGGTGAGTCAATGGCTTTAACTGGTTTATTCCAAGGCTTTATAAGGCCTGGGTACTGCCAATATTCTTGGAAAACAGCTTTTCTTTCCTGAATCCTGAGGTCTAATTATGGGATTGTGGCCTTCTTGCTTTGTGACCACAGGCACAGAAAGGGCTCTAGATATTTTCTCTTTATGAGACAGTGTGATGGATGAAAAGTGATTTGTTTGACTTTGTGTGGGTGCAGAGAGGAGGAAGAAGACCTGATTGGTAAGAAATGGTGATTTATCTGCCATGATGTTCCAGATACTTGGTCCCTGGAGCCTCCACTGCATTACCTAAGACATGCCACTGAGCAAGTTTCTTACCAGAACCTCAATTTCCCCAAGAGTTAAATGGTGTCCATCATCTTTTCTTTTCTTTTTTTCTTTCCTTCTCTTCTCATTTCTTTTCTTCTTCTAGGAACCTCAAAGAGAAATTTAGAACCAAGCAACTTTAACTTAATTCTTGATATCCAGCATCATTCTCTTGCACTCTTCCCCTGATACATTTTAAAAATTACATACACACAAAGATGCATATATATGTATATAGCCATATATATGTAATATGATATATTTGACATAATATATATTGTGAAAGGTTATTCTAAGTGACTTCAAACTTTCTTTGGAAGTCAGAGGGGTATATATTACAAATAAATTAGACAAAGAATCATGATATTTGTTTTTAGTGTTTTTTAGCGATCCTGCCATATTTATCTTCCACCTGACTGTTTAACAGGACATTTCTATATGGCCACATAGGAGCCTCACAATAAATAGTTTTTTTTTTACTGTCTGAGCCTTATTGCTCTAACATGTTTTCAAAACAGAATTTATGCATTTTAATATTAAATTACCATGACCAAAGTTGCATACTGATTTAGGCACTCCTTCTTTCCCTGTGCCCTTGGATGTAATATGGAAAACTCCTCCTTGTTCTGAGATGCCTGTGAACATGACAAATACTTGAAAACACACCTGTCGTCATTTTGGAGGTCACTATTTTGGAAGATCACTGTCTTAAGGATGTGTATACCAGTGTGTATCCAAATGTGTTCACCTTGGAGAAACTAAGGCAGTGAGCCTTGACAACCTACTGAGAGGGGAAGCGTCTTCAGTTCCATTCTGAAGTGGTTTGGGGGGAGCTGGGGAGAGCATACCAGCCCCATGTGCTCTCTGACAAGGTCTGAAGTCTCCTAATATCACCCATTGTGCAAACCTACCTATTCAATGGCAAGTTATGGTTATGAGATTATATGTCCATACCAAGGTTTGATGGTGCTGTAAACCACTTAAGCCTAGCTCTTTTTTTTTTTTTAAAGATTTTATTTATTTAACAGAGAGAGACACGGAGAGAAAGGGAGCACAAGCAGGGAGAGTGGGAGAGGGAGAAGCAGGCTTCCTGCCAAGGAGGGAGCCCGATGCGGGGCTCGATCCCAGGACCCTGGGACCATGACCTGAGCCGAAGGCAGACGCTTAACGACTGAGCCACCCAGGCGCCCCAAGCCTAGCTCTTATAATTTATTGAAACATCAGCTTCCCTCAAGGGAATTACAGGCCAATAATTACCATATGTCCAAGTACCATGAACCAAGTTGAGCAACTTTGGGTTTCTCCATGGCAGAATGAAATGCGATGTTGTAATGGGAGGGGAGAGAGTGTTTATTAAAACTAAACAACTTGACAGACAGAAACTATGCCACCCAGGTACGGTACTTTTAATACACATACTCCCTCATCTCTCCTCAACACCCAGCCTTGTTGTCCTAATCCCTGAAAATTCCTTTTTTGGAGGAACTTCTGTGATAACCAGCTTTCCCTTTGAACATCTCAAGAAGAGATGTTTTTTCATCACAGGCTTTGTCTCAGGACTTCTGGCTCAGCTTCTACCCCTCTGTTTTCCCCCTGTCACTTTCCTCTCCTGGTGTCTGCCTCTTTCTGACTTGGCCTTTTCGATGGCTCAGCCTTTTCAGTCACTAGCTCTCATGGGGAAAAAATCTATTCTGCTCAGGGACCCACTGAGGCTTCCATGTCAATAAAGCAAATTGATGGCAGGTTTAACACATTTCCCAATTATTGTCTGCAGATGCTTTTCAGAACAAACAATCCCTGAAACCCTTCACACACAAGAAAACACTCCCTTGGCAAAATGATCTTGTTGGGAGCTTGAAAAGGAAGACCCTGACAAAAGAAGAATAGAAAATATTCACTGGCAGGAGCTTCCTGGCCAAAGACTGCTCACTCCTGTTCAGAGGGATAAGAACAGGGAAAAGTCCCAGAGCATCATAACCTGACCCTGGGTTACCATTTTGGAACTAACTCTTACAGAGAGAGAGGCTACAAGAACACTTTCCCCTATTTTGTCATCTCAGTGGTTATGTGTTTTGTTTTTTCTATTCCTCCATCTCACTGTTCCACCGTTGTGAATTCAGGTGATTAATTCCGCCAGCTGCTTGTCCCTTTTCCATATTTTTGTTTAGAGACTCTCCGACATAATCTCTGAAAGGTCTGTCCCAAACTGTGGAGGATGATTGGACTTCAAGCCCATCTTGGCTTCTAGGAGGAAGAGAAATCCAGAGACAACTAGACATGCCCAATTATAGGGGAAGATTCAGCACATGTGTAGCTCTGTCCCTGTCAGCAGGCAATCTCTGGAAAGTTATTTACTTTATTAACTTCACTTTTTTTCTATTTATTAAAAAGTTTTATTCTTCCGTATCCCTTTTGCCTTCCTCTTTCCACATAAGGAATTAGGAAATTCGTTTCAAGACCTTTTCTTAGATCTGTTATTATTACCTACCCTCTGGGCAATGTTGGCCTGCAAGGGACCCCAGCAAGGCTGGGGATAACTGAGCTGAAGGCCTTCGAGGATGAAGTCACCTCTGCACCCAGCCAAATCTGTCTACAGTGTGGGGCCATCAGGGTCTCACAAAGCTCCAGGGACTGCAGTGGCGGAGGATAGCATCCATCCCCTTAAAACCCTCTGAGGTTGCCGTGGATAGTCCCCATTCTGAAACTCATTCTGTGATAACCAGCAAGGGTCCTGAAGGATACTAGGAAAGAACAAAAGTCTGCTGCTGCAACAGGCCCAGGGGGACAGCCTTTGTTGGCTTCCTTTCTTTTCTTCTCTTGGAGGAAAAATGCCACCTGGTTCTCTCACCCATCTGAAGAAGGGGCTGGAACTCTGTGTGGCTGCAATCAACGGGAGACAGGGAAAAGACAGTAGAGCTTTCAGTCAATGTTTGGTGTCTCTGCAAAATCCAGCTAGTCTGCAGCTCCCCAACTTGCATGCCGTTGGAGTGAGCAAAGTGATACATCTATACTTTTTTTCACATAGGCCCAGTCCTAATTACAAGGAAGCAGAAAAGCTTTCCAAATGTAGCAAAAGACAAGGCAAAGCTACAGCCTAGGGGAAGATGTGAGCTTTCTAAAAGCAAAGAAAATTTCTTAAGAGTCATTCTGTTAAGGGGAGTGGGGTAAGAGAAGGCACAAAGGTCTGAACTTCAAAGAAATGTAAATAAAACATTCCTCTTGCTCTGATTTTAATCTTTTCATTGGATGCTTTCTGTGAGGGGGTACCTAAGTGAGTGGATTTGCCTACCCCTTCAATAAATCAAAGCTTTTTAGAACAGAATCATCGGTGGGGACTCTTTACCCCAGGAAACTGTAATTGGAGGTAAATATTAATTCCAGAAGAAAGCCTCTGAGCCCAAGAAGTGCAGCAACAATGTGCCTCCAAGGAGCCACTTTTTCTTTTTTTCTGTATCCTTTGGAAGCAGATTGTGGGAGCAAAGCTTATCTCCCATTTTTATCCGTTTTAACAATGCTCTGCCTACTGCTAGTTAAACTGAGCTGCCTTAAGCTCAATACAAAAAGCTCTTTTCAGAGCATCTAGCAGATAACTTTTTAAAAAAGAAAAGGAACCTTTTCACACAGCTCTCCTGGTGCCTTCTTATGAGCTGAGGCTGTGTGCAGACAGCCAGGCCTGAAATGGCTTCTGGGGACAAAGACATCACCAAGTATTAGGTCTACACTTATGCTTTAAAGTTGCTACTACACTTTTGCCTCTACCTTCTGCCTTTCTTATAACACCTACCCAGCACTCCCCCTAGATGGGCAGGTCTACACTGTCAGCTGTGATGGGTTTTTCCTTGCATATTGGTCAGTAAAGCCCAGTGAGGATCTCCTGTATTAAATCATGTGTCACCTTCATCAGGCAGTGATTTCTAAAATACATGTTCTCATCTGGAGACTCACTAGACCTTCTGTGGTGAAAGTGATAAAAAGAATTCAAAATGGACAGGATGGTGGCCAGATTCTACTAGAACTCTGTGAATAGTTTGTTTCCATATGAATAGTGCTAAGGATGGGCTGTTATTCTCTATGCTAATGAATTAGATCCCTGGAATGCCTTTTCCCTTCCGCAATAAGGGAAGGAGTGGTGTCCACTCTGCTGCTGAGGAGATTTCTGACAACTCTGGAGTTTATTTTAAAATCTCTGAACATCACTTTGAAGTAAGGCTTCTTTGAAGTAACTGAAGCTGTTACTGAAGAGTTTGATGAGTGTCTGGGAGGTGATTAAAAAGACTATGGATGGAGGAACAGTCCCCTCCTCCCAAACCCAGTTTTCCTTTCCTCTCAATAGCAAGCCATGTTGGAGAGAATAGATTTTTCAACAGTCAGACTCACTGAGGATGCCCCAGGCTCTGGTCCAGACGCTACTTGACTAAACATGGTCTGAGGAGAAGGGAAACATTGCCTACTTCATTTTAGTATTCAGGGCGGCCTATTCTCCCCCTGTACCTCCAAGTACTTTCTTTCACTTCCTTTTAGCATTTGCCTCTTGATGCTATGCCCACCTTGTTACTCTGCTCTTGATCAGTATTATACTACTTACTTCTTTTGGAATGGAACTTCCTGCCATCTCTGTCATGGGTCGGTTCCCTAGGAAGCTGATGCTGAAGAAGAGGTTAATGTACAGAGATTAGGAAGTGCTCTTGTGATGCAGGCCTGTGGAAGGAGGTAGGATGGGGCAGAGGAAGAAGTAGAGCTACAATGCAGTCCCAACAAAGGCCCAGCCAACCACAGGGGGATGGGAGACCCTGGAGCCAGGATGGCTCTTTGGAGTTGTCCTATACTGACACAGGAGGCCAGGCCTTTATACTTTTTATATCATTGGATGCAGGCTGCCCCTGAAACAAAGTATGCCCTTGGACAAGGTGAGTCTGTTCAACCAAGGCAATCCCTATAGGGGGCTGATAGCTGAGGGTTGTCTTTGCAGCATCAGAGGAATAAGTTTTGCACTCCTGAAGGGAGACTAAGGTGGTGCATTATATCATCTACCATGGTCTCCACGTTAGACCATTATGGAGCCCTCCTGGGAACATCCTACTATGAATTTAAGGTGATAGATGCTTAGAGAGGAGGATGCCCTCCAAGAGTGTGCATTCTCCTTTCCACACAACAGGAACCTGATAGAGTGGTGGTAAGAACAGCAATTTCTTACAATGCCAAACTGGGGTCCCAGTTAGCATGGCTTCAAAAACAGAACTGCCCATTAATGATGATTTCATATCTCACTGAGGCAACATCTGATGTGAATCCTCTCCAGCAGGCCTGGTTCTGCCAGCTGGAGAGAAGAGAGCCAGCATATAGACTCAACAGGAAGCCTGGATTTCAACAGAGAAAAAAATATATAAATATTTATCTAATCACATAATTAAAGGAAATCCACTGTCCCTGTACAGTTGCAACCTAAATGGCCCACTTCATTAAAATGCAAAAGTTTTGGGGTGCCTGGGTGGCTCAGTCGTTAAGCGTCTGCCTTCGGCTCAGGTCATGATCTCAGGGTCCTGGGATCGAGCCCCGCATCGGGCTCCCTGCTCTGCGGGAAGCCTGCTTCTCCCTCTCCCACTCCCCCTGCTTGTGTTCCTGCTCTCGCTATCTCTCTCTCTTTCAAATAAATGAATAAAATCTTTAAAAAAATAAACAAATAAAATGAAATGCAGAAGTTTTTGTGAAATACTTTAAACTGTTCCCTCAAAAGGTTCTTTTCTCCATGGATTATCTTTTCAAAGAAGAAACAAATATTTAGATTTATATATAATATATATATATATTTAATATTTATACATTCTTTATAATATATAGGGACTATATATATAATATATATATTTAATTGCATTTCACTTTTCTCCTGTACCTTCCTTCTTCTCATTTTACCATAGAATGGGTATCAGTTACTGGTATTTAACAAAGATATTATCAAATAGCATCATAAAACATTTCTTCTACATTACCCTCATAGGACAGTGGGTAGATTCGTCTACACAGGTGAGGGAAGTGAAAAGCTGAATTATTCAATGACTTTGATTAATGTTTATGTCAGAGCAGGAACTAATGTTTCAGTAGTAGGGAAGTTCAGTTAGTCTCTTAATTAATTAGACTTCTGTTTTTAGCTCTATTGTGAACGATAATTATTTGTTAGCTTTGCTTAGGACCTGGGTGAAGGCCTTGATTACAGGTATTACAAAAAATATAATGCCATGAAGGTTGGAGTTCTTTGAAGAAATGTGAAGTTTGTGAGAATAGAAAATGTCAGTAAAAATTCAAACACGTTGTAATTTATTAAAGCTCATAAAGACTCCATTGAAAGTTAGAATAAGGGCACCTGGATGTGGGTGGCTCAGTCGGTTAAGCATCTGCCTTCAGCTCGGGTCATGATCCCAGGGTCCTGGGATTGAGCCCCATGTTGGGCTCCCTGCTCAGCGGGGAATCTGCTTCTCCCTCTCCCTGTGCCCCTTCTCTCAGCTTGTGCATGCAAGTGCACACACAAGAACTCTCTCTCTCTCTCTCAAATAAATAAATAAAATCTTTAAAAAAAAGTTAGAACAAATTTCAAGATAAATTATTATAACTAAAGATAGGATTATAAGTAACACCCCTTTGATGCATTAATTCTCTTTGAATTTAGGGTCATTTTTACCTGCAATAATAAGACAATACAGTATGATGCATTTAACCAAGAAACAGATGTGAGAGTCTCTCGTTCTCGCTCTCTGCAAGGATTTTTGATCCTTACAATGATAAATCTACTAACAAATATTAAGATCATGGAGGCTTAATATTACAACAAAATAGAGTAGCACCTGTAGGGGAGCCTGCATAATTTAGATTTTTCCCCCTACTCAGTGCTAGGGTTTAATCACATCTGAAAGGCAGAGTAATTTAGATGCCTAAACATCTGCATATAGATGTTCTTTATTTTAGTCTGCCCAATGGTTCTCATGCTTTAATGGTGTACTCAAGAATTATTGTACAGGAATATGCTCTTGAAACCAATATAGTTGTACCTCATGGACCAATTAAAAGATGTTCAAGGGCAATTTTGGCTATCTGAGAATGACAATAAGAAGCAAATCAACTATTGAGCCACTTAGGCCTAGAAATTAACTAAAGGTCAAAAGATACTAGCCATTTCCTTCAACTCTACTTTTAAGATGTGACCACAAATATTAGGCTACCGTTAAAGTGTTAAACTTTATGAATGATTTGCTTTTTACTTTTGAATGAAGTAGAGAGCATTTAACATTGGTTTCATAAAGTAGCATGCTTAATCTTTGGCATCTGGGGATGTTTTCCTGAGTGGGAGAGAAGGCATTTCAGCTAACTCTCCAGACGTGGAATTCTTAGCCTAGCTCTTTGATGCTATAGCATTTTGTTGTGGGTTGTGACTCTTTCAAATTACTGTAGTGTTTCTGAAATATGATTTTACAGCTAACTTTCTTCTTAACTTTAGCCATAGATAAATTTTTCAAAAAAGAAGGAAACAAAGAACGGAGGAAGAAAACATCTCGATTGTCTATGCTAAAGAATGACACCATAGCTATCAGTTTTTAATGTCACAAGAGTGGCAGTGCCCCTGTAGGGGACAGACCTTTCCCTTCTTCCTTTCTAGGTTATTTGGCTATTTTAATTATTGTATTGGCATAAGACAGATTAACAGAATGATAAAAACAAATTTAATTTCATACATACAGAAACCCCAAAGACATGCGGCTCCCTGACAGTCAGGCAATTGAGGTTTCTATGCCCTTCTGAGCTAAAAAGGGAGTAGTGGTCTGGGGCTTCAAAGGGGAGGAAGAAAATTCACAGGAAGATGGAAAGTTCAAATGTTTGGTAAATCTTTTCTATGCTATACAGATAAGTCCTTCCGATGTAAAAAGTTATTTCTAGTGATAGCTTCATTTCTGCACCACCCCCCCCATCTAAATTATTTTAGGTAATTAAGGGAGGGGTAAAAAGCTCTTCTCAAGTCTCTTGGACCTTGTTTGTCTTTAGCTTAAAAGAATCCACATGCCAAATCCTCATTCTGGGGCAGCCTGCCCTGAACCCCATCACCCCCAAATAAGGCAAACAGGTATGTGCAGCACTTATGAATATTAATTTAAAATAATAAGCAAATAAATAAAACTATATGTTTACAATATTTAGAATAACGGAGTGCTTTAAAATTTCTTTAGTAGTCTATATTTGTTTTTATAAAGTGAATGTAAGTCTACAAAATCAAAACTTAAAAAATAAAGTTCAGTTAGAAAATAGACATGCCATATTTAACTATTTTCTGTTAAAAAAAAACACTTTTATTTCTCATATACTTACATAATGCTATTATGCCCATCTTTATTATGTTCGAAGTTTCTTGGTCTGCAATTTTAGCTTTATTCCTGTCTTCAGTTAGTACCATCCTTATTTTTTTAAAGATTTTATTTATTTATTTGAGAGATTGGGAGAGAGAGCACAGCAGGGGGAGTGGCAGAGGGAGAGGGAGAAGCAGATTCCCTGCTGAGCAGGGAGCCCGGTGCGGGGCTCAATCCCAGGACCCTGGGATCATGACCTGAGCCGAAGGCAGACGCTTAACCGTCTGAGCCACCCAGGCGCCCATACCATCCTTATTTTTATATCCTCTTACACTTCAACTATTTTATATCGTTTAAAGAAGTCTTTCATGTTTTACATTTTCCCTGTAAGTCTGAAATCTTTTTTGTGAAGAAAGTGTATGTATGTATGTGTGCATGTGTGTGTGTTTGGGAAAGAGGATAGTGCTAGAAACAAGCAAGTAAATAAACGGACATTTTTAAAACCATATAGACATATGTGACTTTGTACCTCTTACATGGCTATATTTGAATGAATAAATAAATACAATCAGGAAGAAAGCTGATTATCAGCTTTATCAAGTAAGAAAGCTCTTGTTAGATTTTATATGCGTTAAATGCATGTATTGAACATACATATTCATGGGCTTATTGGATGTACTTCTCACTTGCAGGAAAGGGGTCCTGAAATGATTGATAAGATGTGACCCCTGCTTCTTATGAGTGGGGAAAAAAGTGCTGCAGTATCAATAAAGCATGAACGTTTCTAAAGCAAGAGGTAGTGATGCCAGAAGGTCATGACTCACACATCCTATCAGAGGGTGGGGGTAAAGGAGGACCAGCATTTATTAAGGGCCTTATGTGAGGTGGGTGACCAACTCATTTAACTTTCAGAGCAACCTATGACAGGTATTCATTCAGGAGGCAGTTACAGAGCAAGCACTATGCTAGGCGCTGAGAATACAGCAGGGAACCAGCCAGCAAATCCCTGCCCACTAGGGGCTTCCCCTCTACTAGGAGAAAGAGACAGTCTATAAGTAAGCAAACAATTAACCACAATGTTCCCAGTAGGAAGTGATGTGATGGAGTGAGCCAGGGAGTGGGACATCAGGAAGTGATAGTTGAGCTGAGAGGTTTGGAAGAAGGTATCCAGTCCTGAAGAGATATAAAGGTAGAATATTCCAGTTAGATACAAAGGATCCCCCAATGGAAATGAACATTGCGTCATCAAGAAACAGAAGGAAGAAGGTAGGTCTAGAGAAAGGTAAGCAAGGAAGAAGCAGAAAGGAAAGGAAGTGAGAGAGGAGCCAGACTCAGACTGTGGGCTATAGTGGAGTTTGGCTCTTCTTCTAAGTGTGATGGGAAGTACTTGGATAGTTTTCTGCAGAGAAATGATGTCAAAGAAAAACCAGAGCTGCATAGTTGTTAAAGTGGTTAAAACCAATTTGAATCAGGAACTGTCGCGGTAGGTGTAAAGAGACCTCAGTATAGAACTGGACTCAATTCCAAATACAAAGACGAGGCGTTTATAGCCAAGGAGCAAGGTGAGGTCAGTGGATGGAAAATTACTAGAGGAGACATCAGGGATGAGGGGGGATTCTGGCTAACCTAACTCAACAGATTTCTTGCTGAAGGCAGGTCAGGGTGATTAGATGTTGAGGTTGGAGATTCTTTAGCAGGAGGATTCCTGCTCTCAAGGACAATACCTAAGGACAGACCTAGTTGGAAAAGGGCAGAAGCCTGACTCAAGTTTGGTCTTTGTCGGTGACAGATCTGATTGTCTTGTTAAAAAGATTACTTTAGCTGCTGGGTGGGAAGTGCACTGGGTGTGGGGGTAGGCAAGAGTAGAGACTCTGAAGTTACTGCAGTGGGGCAGGTAAGAGGCAGCTGATGTTCCATGAACTTAAAGAAGATGCCACCAATAGTGGCAGATTTCATGCCAGGCCTGGATAGGAGGGTTGTAGGTTTATAGGGTGGCCGCATCTTCTTGGCTCCACACACTCTCTGCCCTGTGGGGAGGGCACCTCTGGGCAAGGTCAATAGTTGGGTCTCTAAAGCATAGGACCTTAGATAGGTGGTCATTTCAACAAGTCTTAGAGCAATGCGGCCTTTCCAGTAAGTTGAGATGTGAACTGGGAAGCTACAGAAGACAGAAAACAGATCAAATCCCTAAGGAGAATTCTTAAAAAAAAAAAAAAAAAAAATCAAAGCATAGCATTGCTATATTAGTTTCCTATGACTGTTGTAAAAATGATCACAACCCTGGAAGCATAAAGCAAAAGAAATGTATTCTCTCACAGTTCTCAAGGCCAAAATCCGAAATCAGTATCACTGGGCCAAAATCAAGGTTCCGCAGGGCTACTTTCCCCCCACAGCCTCAGGGGAGAATTGGTTCTTTGCTTCTGCCAGCTTCTGATGCTGCCAGCATTTTTGCAGCTTGTGGCTACATCATTTCAATCTTCAAGGCCAGAATCTTCAAATCTCTCTGTGCTCCACCTTCGTGTCTCCTTCTCTCTGTGTGTTCAAATCTCTCTCTTCCTCTGTGTTACAGGGTTATATGTAATTGCATTTATGGCCCATTTGAATAATCCAGGATAAATTTTCCACCTCAAGATTTTTAATTTAATCACACCTGCGAAGTCCCGGTTTTAATATAAGGCAACACTTACAGGTTCTAGGGATTAGGACTTAATATTTTGTGGGCCCATTGTTCAGCCTACTACAGTATTGTCATTATCTGATGATTCAAGTTATAATATTTGGCCAAAAAGTGTTTTAAAAAAATATTACTTTTGAAGGAGAAAGCAATTAGACTTGTCACATGGTTTACTATGGAGAGAGAAATATTTTCATCTTGGATGTAAAGACATCCAGTGAGGACAAAAATTTTCTATTTGGTCATCTTTTTCTATGGTGAGGAGGAAAACTGAGAGCAGATGACTGAGAAAGCAAGGATTTCTAGCCAACTGTTTTCTAATTTTGTTTATATAATTGGTGCTATTTTGGGGATGGGCAGGTGGCAAACCACACGATGTTGGAAAGGAGTTATTTGAGCACTTTAAAAAAGGTGAATGTACACAAATAGGCAGGGCCTGATGACAAGCTTTTTTCCTGAGAATTTGAGATAGGAGTCTTGAATTCAATTCAACATTTCAATTAAACTCAAAAACATTTATTGAGAGACCGCTAGATGCCAGGCACTAGGCTTTGGAAATAGAAAGATAAATTGTATCCCATACATGGCCTCCAGGAGCTCACAATTTATTATGTGAGAGAGTCACAAAAACAAACAATTAAGAAAATAAAAATACAATGTGTTAGTTTTGTGAGAGGGGTGTGATTGAAGTGCCGGGAATAAGGGTTTAAAAGGAGAAAAAAAGAGAACCTAGGAAAGTATCTGACACTCAAGGGGCACTCAGTAAATATTTAAATGAATGGACCACTTCCCTCTCTACCCCAACACCTCCCCCACCCCACTCTACGTTTGGGCTACCATCATCTCTTCCCTGAGCCACTATAATAGCCTCCAAATTTCTCCCCGGTTACCACTCTCATTCCCCCAAATCCATTCTCCATATAGGAAATCCATGTCGTCTCTGCCTAAAATCCTTTAATTGTTTCCTACCATATTGAGAATAAGATTCCATCTACTTGCCATGGCCTACTAGGTGACGTGAATTATCCCTGCTCACCTTTTGATTGTTGCTTATGTCCACCTTTACCCAGACACACTGGCCTTCTTCCTCTTCCTGGAATCTCTGAGCTCATTCCTGCCTAGGGCCTTTGCTCTTGCCTTTTCCCTTGTTCTACCTTAGCTCCTTCTTTTTATTCAGTCTCTGCTCAGGTCTCCCCCTTTTTGAGGAACTCATTTGACTACTGATCTAATATTTTTTTCATAGCAACTATCAATTTCCAAAGTGATCCCTGTGTTTATTTATTTTCTTCCTTTTCAAATGAAATACAATTTCCTTGAGGCAGGAACCTTGTTAATTTTCTACAACATTTTATCTCCATTGCTTATCACACAATAGATACACATTTTGGCACCTGGCATTGATATGAAAGTTCAAAATCCATACTGCCCCAAATCAGGGCCCTGATGAAAAGAATTTCCAGAAATATATACAGTAGCCCTAGTGTTCTAGGAATTGGTGATGTTATTACCCCTCTTAAACAGGCTTAAGAGTCAATCCCATAAAGGCCAAAGTAGACAGCTATAGTTTTCATGAAGGATGATTCTAGTGTTCTTTCCAGACTCCTAGGCTAGTCATTGAGCTAGAATTATGATACAGCAGTAAAAATGAACTTAAAAAATACAGTATCACTTTAAAATGAGAACAATTCAGGAGATAAAATTGTGATAATTTGAATTAGTTATTTGAAAATCTGTCTTATTTCTTTCTCTGGAGTCTTTCTCCTGTACTTCAACAATAAAAATATTTGTAAGTGGTTTGTAACCAGAGAAGCTTATTATACACTTGATCTTAGCCAAAAGGCTGAGAAGCGATAGAAGCTTATTATAAAAACATATCTTGGTTGCTTAAAAATACTCACTGCTCAGTATTTTTCATTTATCAGTCTCTGTGCTGTGTTTTGTCTGGAAGCCTCATGTCTTTCCCCTTTGAGTTATTGCCTGAGCATCAAACTAGTATATTTTGTTTGCCAGTCCTATTACATTAGAGGTTAAACTGAAAAAGCTCCTTTGTGTAAAGGTCAGGCTCTCTTTAAAAAGCTTCTGGCATTCAAAGTTGAAGCAGTAAACAGCAAAAGAGGATGGTGAAGTTGAACAAATGGGCCTTAATTGGCCATTAGACTTGGACTGATTTAAAAATGAATGTTTAACTCTGTGTTCTGGGTATCCACCATATGTATGGTAGTTCCCTTTTAGTGGGCTCACTTTAGATAAGTATCATCTAATTCCTTTCTCATTAAAAACTTCCTTTGGATGTTGGCATGGTAAATACCTGGTATAAAAAGCTACCCTGGCTCACACCCCTTTCCTCTGATTCTCCACTTAATCAGGCTTAATCATTATTCATTTGCCTAATTCAGGAAACATTTAAAGCTGTTTTTCACTTAATCATTTTGACTAAAAAAGCTACAGACCAGGAGAGATTTTTAAAGCCTGTTAAAACCATTAGAGCATAAAATGGTGAATTCTAATTATTATCTAAATAAGACAGGAGAAAAAAAGAATCAGGAAGTTCCTTCAATGGTGAGAGGAACACATGCAGGGCCTGGGAAGACTGGTGAGTGGAGATGCCCCCTGGAGAAGAGGGGGCCAAGTTATCTATTACTGTGGCTCAGCTCTGAAGGAGTCTTAGTTAGGGACACCTGTGTAGGGAAAAGACTATGCAGGTAACTATCATATCCAATTAACACAGCCTGGAGTCCTGTGATGAGGGGGCCCCATTATGGGCCTGGTAGAGAGTTGGTCTCTCCAATCAAGAGGTGTCATGAGGGATGCAGCTTTTGCCAATATTCCGAAAGAGGACAAGGGCATCAGTAAATGTCTGAAGACACGGAAATGAAAGGCACAACTGGGACACTGTTATGCTGTAAAGAACTGGCATTAACCTGGGGGTATTAAAGATTCTGGGCTTTCCAAAAATTACTTTGAATTCTATATTGCTGGTGCCTGGGACATGATTAAGTATTCAGTTGATGTTAGCTACTATTATTACTATTAATCATATTAGCTACTCACTACCTACATCCACAGAATAATAAAACCTGGATGGTCATCTGATCCAAACTTCTGCCTTTAGGGGCTTAAAAGTGTCAGAAGATATTTGAGCTGAATTTCTCACTTGCATTTATACCTAAAGAATTGTGCAGCAGAAAAAAATAGTCTTCTCTTCACACTCATACTGTCATTGTTGAAATAATTAGGAATGCCATGGGAAATTAACACACACCAACAAGCACATACCAGTACCTTTATGCAAATTATGCAAAGATGCCCCCCTCTGCAGTGGTGCAGCCTATTACCTGAACCGTAGGCTGTATAAGCAGAGTGGGGGCTGGGTTTTAGCTCCTACTAAACTGGCATTAATTGGCACAACCCTACACAGCAGTGTATTAGAATGAGCCAAAGAGAACCTCCTGGAAACAAGCAGCAGGTTCTCTTGGAGAGTTGTGACATTTATTTTAATTTTTAAAAAATAATAAGCTAGATTTTAGCGCAGTTATAGATTTACAGAAAAAATGAGCAAATAGTACAGAGTTCCTATTGCATCTCTTCCCACACCCACACATGCAGTTACTCTTATAATTAACACCTTATATTAGTTTGGTACATTTGTTGCAACTAATAAGCCAATATTGATATATTATTATTAACTGAAGTTCATACTTTTTTTTAGATTTCCTTAGTTTTTACCTAGTGTCCTTTTTCTGTTTCAGGATCCCATCCAGAGTATCACATTGCATTTAGTTACCATGTCTCCTTAGGCAACTCTTGATTGTGACAGTTTCTCAGACTTTCCTCGTTTTTGATGATGGACAATTTTGAGTACTGGTCAGATATATTATAGAATATCCCTCTACTGGAATTTGTCTGATATTTTTCTCATGATTAAGACTGGAATTATGGGTTTGAGGAAAGTAAATCGCAGAGGTAAAGTGCCATTTTCATCACATCGTATCAAGGATACAAACTATCAACATGATTTATCACTATTGATGTTGACTTTGACCACCTGGCTGAGTTAGTGTTTATTTTTCAGGTTTCTGCACTATGAAGTCCCCATCCCTCTTCCATACTATGCTCTTTGGAAGGAAGTCACTATGTGCAGCCCACACTTAAGGGACAGAGAGTTATGTTCCCTTCAGTAGAGTATATCTATAATTTTTTTTGAAATTCATCTACATGGAGAGATTTGTCTCTTCTCCCCATTTATTAATTTATTCAATTATTTATTTACTTTAGTATGAACTCATAGATATTTATTTTATACTTTGGTTTATAATCCAATACTACTTTATTTATTTTGTTGCTCAAATTATTGAAATAATTCGACCATTGGCTTTGGCCATTGGGAACTCTTTCAGTTGGCTCCTGTGCCTTATTGACATATTCCCATCAATTGGGGGTTTTTAGGGAGGTGGATCACTTCCTTATTTTCTGCCACTATAAGATGCTCCAAACTCATGTTGTATATTTCCTGATCAGTGCTAGAATTAGCCATTTCTCCAAGGAGTGTACTGGTTCCTTTTATTGGAGAATGATTAGATTATTAGAAACCAAGATCTGAGTGCTAGGTGTACTCAGTGCTACTGGTGTCATTTCTTTCTTTTTTTTTTTTAAAGATTTTATTTATTTATTTGAGAGAGAGAGAGAGTGAGCATGAGAGGGGGGAGCGGGAGAGGGAGAAGCAGACTCCCCGCTGAGCAGGGGGCCCGATGCGGGACTCGATCCCGGGACTCCAGGATCATGACCTGAGCTGAAGGCAGTCGCCCAACCAACTGAGCCACCCAGGCGCCCTGGTGTCATTTCTTTTAGGCACTCTCAGCTGACGGAGCAAGAAATATATGCATGTTTGTTGTGTATATACATATATCTATAAGTATCTCTGTATGTAACCATCTGTAACTGTATTAACTTAGACATGAGTTCTTACCAATAATGTATCCAACTCTAATCCATTACCACATGGATCATGCTAGCCTCCTCCCCTTCTGATCTATAAATTTTGTCTCCAATAGGAAGAAACCATTTACCTAATTATTTAATTCTGGTATACATGTATAGCAGTATCAGAATTTTTAACCCATATCCCTGTGGAAAACAATCTTATCAACTAGAGTACAGTATTTATGTGCAGTTCTTTTGCCTTTAGTTTTATTTCACATCGTTTCCCATACTCCCTTTAGTGAGGTTGTTTTATACATTTGTAATATAGCTAGATTCTCTTGTCACAGTCTTCATTTTTTCTTGGTATTCCTAATGAGGAGATGTGATATTTTAATAAACAAATTAATCTAGTGCTTACCAAACATGTTAATGGTACGCAAGGTGGTTTTTAAATAGATTTCTTTATTTTAATGGATATGCACTTATCTTAATTTGTAGTAGAAAAAAGTATGTAACTAGCTTCCAAAAAAAACTATAATTGTATAACTATTATTGATTAGGATGGAAGTAAATATATTTAATTTTAAAACTGAGTCATATTAATAAAAATTGATAATGACAGGGGAATGGCTGAAGTTTGGGAAAAATTAAATTAATCTATGCACAAGACCCATCATGGTACATCATACCCATATCAACTTTTAATGCATCATCAATTGAGAATCCTATTTCAGCTTCAGATCCTAAACCTATGTCATTCTTGATAGTTCAAAACAGTAATCATGTATACGGATAATAATCATCTGATATACACTATCTCTTTTTTGTCTAACAATGCTGTTCTTTCTGATCTAGTCTCATATAATTTTATACTACCTGAGGTAGCAGTCATTCCGTAAATTTTGCCAGCTACTCACTGAGTTGGCAGCTCCTTTAAATGGCATAACCTAGGGAACTCCAGGATCTCCACGTGGAAGAAGATGGACTTTGTCAGAATCCTAAATAAGACAGTCCTGATGCCAACACCAATACTCTAATTCGCCAAATAGAAACCCAACTGAGAGAAATAGCATCTCAGATGACACATGATAGGACCAAGATACGTTGACATGAATGAGGCTAAAGATTATCAAAAAAAAAAAAAAGACAAAAAAATATCTTGGGAGGATTTATTAAAACAGAGATTGCTGGGCCCCATCTCCAGAATTTCTAATTCAGTAGGTCTAGGTGGGGCCCAAGAATTTGCACTTCTAAGAAATTCCTAGGAGATACTGAAGTTTGGGACTAGGGAGGGACCATACTGTGAAAACCATTGGTCTAGTTGTTCAGGCAATGGCTTAAGGAAAGCAAAAAGGCAGATTAACCCTGGGTATGTTATTATAGAAAATACCATTGCTTGAAGGTAAAATCCTCAAATGAAACTTTAGTTATCTAAGTAAAATCAAACTCGAACCCTGGAGTTTCCTTAATTTTATTGTGGTTATTGATCATAAGACCAAGTAAGATTAATAAGGAAATATCAACCTGTTAAAAGTGACAATTATCAACATCATCATCTTTGTTGTAATTCTTTCCCTTTCATGGCAAAGAGCCTCAGATTTTTAATAAATATGAAATAAGAAATATTTGGTTTTGACCAAATCTGGTTTTTAAAATCAGGGATTTTTTGTTAGTTTTGGAGATGGTAGTTGATAGGAGTAAGTAGTTGGGGCAGGAAGGAAATTTTTTTCAATTATTTTTTACTTTGTTTCATTTGAAAACATACCTCAAACTTGTTTCATTTTTCATTTGCTCATTTAAGAGTATCTTAAAATATAAGTATAAAAATCTTAAAGAAATTCATAGCCTAAGATCCAGTAACCCCAGTTTTAAAAATCTCTCTTTATGGTACAATGTGAGGTGTAGGCAAAATTTGGGAATAGAGATGATCATTTTGGCACTATTTAAGAGTAAAAATTGTAATACTTCCCAGTGTCCAATTAAGGGACTATTTAAATATATTATGTTAAGTAAAAAGGAATGTTCTGTAGTTCTTACAAGTCAAATGTGTAAATGACAAAGAAAATCTTGACATCATGTAAAGAATTGCAAATTGAGACATTTTATAAATGGCATGGGTCACAAATGGGTTAAATGCATAAAAATTACACTGGCATAAAACATGCCAAAGTGATATCAAGTTTGTCATAAGGGTTAAAAGTGCTGCCTCTGAATACAGACCCAATGGGCATAAACCTAAGCCCTACTACTTTCTACCATGTGACCTTGAATGAATTTATTAATTTCTTTTTGTTCTCCACTGTGAAATGTCCGTTGTGGTACAATGGGAAATATATATTTGCCTTTTTCCTGGGTTCCTGACACAGAGCTTCTAAAACCATTGGACTTTTTGGAGTGATAGGAGTGTCTTTCATTAGTCATAACAAGATCCTTTCAATCATATAGCTGAGTTTATTCTTATGAGGTGACTCTTTTGGGCCTCTAGACAGCTTTAGGATGGGGCTGGTCACCAGAAAGCCCAAGACATGATTAGAGGTTTGGAACCTTCAGCCCCACTCCTCAACTTCCAGGAAGGAGAGAGGGGCTAGAGATTAAGTTTAGTCACCAATGGCCAATGATTTAATCAATCATGCCTATGTAATAGAGCTTCCATAAAAAAAACCTAAATGATGGGGTTTAAAGAGCTTTCAGGTTGGTGAACACATCAAGGTGCTGAGAGGATAATGTGCCTGGAGAGGACTTGGAAACTCTGTGCCTCCCTCTTGGCCCCATACTTTGATCTATACACATCTTCCATTTGGCTGTTCTCAAGTTGTATCTTTTATAATAAATTGGTAATGGTAAGTAAAGAGTTTTCCTGTGTTCTGTATGCCATTCTAGCAAATTATTGAACTAAGAGGGGGTTTTGGGATCTCCCAATTTATAGCTGGTTGGTCAGAACTACAGGGGCCCCAGGACTTGCAATTGCAATCTGAATTGGAGCAGTCTTGTGGGACTGAACCCTTTACTTTACGAGATCTGATGTTAACTTCGGGTGCATAATATCAGAATTGACTTAAATTGGACACCTAGTTGGTGTCTGGAGAATTGGAAAATTGGTTGTTGGTGGTGTAAAATATCCTAGGAGTTGTATTATTTTTTAGCTTAACACTAATGGTTCAGTTGGGAAAACAGATCCACTCTAGGTATTTCAAAGAAAGGATGTAATAATATTTGGGAGCTTACAAAACTGCTGGAAGGGCCAGAGAGGAAAATCAAGAGGGTGGCCATTAGATTTTGCAGCTGTATTCCAGAGAGTGAGGGAATTACAGAGCCCATCCAATGGTGAGGGACTATAGAAAACCTTGCTGTTACCTCAGTTATGTCTAAGCCTGATGGCGTGTTGCTGGAAGAGGATTCAGAGATCAGTGAAAAGACTAACTCCTGCTAAAGTCTACATATCTGCTACTGCAGGGGGAAGAAGAATGGATTCTGGTTTCTTCTTGTCTCCCAAATCTAATGCTAGAGCATTTTACCAGCTGGCAAAATGTAAGTTGCATGCAGAACCTAATGGAGTCTAGGGCATGTAGCTCTTGGTCTTTCAACCACTGTGACAAAGGGAAAAGCACAAAAAAGAATGGGAAAGCTAATCCTTTAAAAATAGTTTTAAAAATCCAGCATACTATTTCATAGGGTTTTTGTTAGGATTAAATAAGAAATCCATGTAAAGTGTTCACAGAGCATGTGGACACGTTTTAAGTATTTAGTTACTGTAAGCATTTTTTATGCTGCTTCTGCTGCTGCTGTGATGATGAGGATGTTGATGATAAGGTCCTAATAGGTGAAGGAGACCATGGGTAGTCTGTCTTGCTGTGCATTTTCCCCACACTTTCAAATTTTCTATAGTAAAATGTTTATTATACACTTAGAAGAAAATTAAGTAAATACCGACATAATGCCAGGAAATCATGTTTCCTATAAGTGCTTATAAAACATTAGCATAAGGCAACATATTAGAAGAAATTATAATATTAACTCATAGCAAAATATGTTTTCTACACAAGCCAAGTACATAGGCCTTCATTCTGCACATGTTTGAAACTCGAGATTGATATGTATCATCAGCACAGTCCTTGCTAGCTTTGCCATTCCATGGGAGTTTAAAAAAAACTTTTTAGTAGGGTTCTTATTTTAGATATTGAGTGAATTCTGATTCAAGCCTTACTTCTGTGATTCAAACTTAATTATTCTACCTGCTGTCTTCCAAAAATAAAAATGCTTCCAATTTTACGAGAACATCTTGGTAAAAATTGGAAAAGGCAAATGACTAACAGGAAGAACATTAAATGTACCTGGAACATTAAGAGTAATAAGAAAATGAAAAGAACTAATTTTTCAGTGAATGCAAGGAGACAATTCCAGTTAAAGGACTAATTAAAATATTGGGGCCTATAATGTTGTTTTCATGATGAAATGATGTAAAAGACCTAGAAAGCGTGATCCTTCCAGAACAAATGTTAAAAAGCAACATACTGCCTTGACATTTTTAATGTGGCATGAAATCTATTGAGTTATTATTATCATAAATCTTTAATAATATAAAATATTGTAACTTGGTATTTTAATCAAAGAATATTAGTAGAATGACTCAATATCTGAGCTTTGCTCCACTTAGTGTAGTATTAAAATAATTCTTTCAAATGCACCAATTATGATTGTCAGAGTAAGTGGAAAATAATTTATTTAGGAAGTAACCGCATTCTTAATGTTCCCTACCCACTGACTCAGAGCTGATTAATACTTTACAAACCAGATGTGATTGCCATCAGCCTGGCTCGGAAGAGTTGTCTCATTACTGGCCCATTATTGTGTTAGCCCTTTGCTCAAGAACTGATTAGTGAGCCAATTAACTACCCTCTCCTTAGTGTTCAGGAGCACAGAATTGTGTGTTTGTCTTTTACAGATGTCACCTACCATAGTTATTTATCTTGAATATCATGATAACTAAGAGCAAATAGAAAAAATACATCACAGTCTTCAAGCTTCTCCCTATTGGGCTTAAAAATACCCCAGAAATTTAGGTAAAAATTGAAAGAGGTAGTAAGTAGTTACTTCCACAGAGCCCCCTGTTTAGGGTGAGCTCTGTGTCTGTTCAACATTTATTGAGCATATGCTTTCACTAGAATATATGTTCTAACAGGGCAGGATTTTGTTTTGTTTACCTGGGAATCCAAATGCTGAGAATTCTGCCTGGCATGTAGTATATGCTAAATAAACATGTCTATTTAATGAACAAATGAACACTTGGCATGATGCTAGTGTATAATGGCAAAGAGAACGTGGTTTTTGCCTATAGGGAACTCTCAGGCTAGAAGAGAAACAATACACAAACAGATATAATATAGGAATTATTGTAATACATATATGATGATGAACTTTATAACACAGATACAAGGAAGAATGTGGGACAGGAAGAAACTAAATTTGGCATCAGGACAAGGTGTAGGGTTGGGATGGGGCAAAATTCTCAGGGATGGAGACGCATAGGTTTTAAAGAATTGTTAGGAACTCAGCAAGCCAAATGGAAGGTTCTGGAAAAGGAACACAACATGCATAGATGTATGCATTCTTGGAAGATCACTGCCTATTAAAAATATAAGAAGGGAAGTTGTTTGCATAACCCACAAATGTTTGAGGTTTTATGGTTATGATTTTCAAAAAAAGAAATGACAACACATAGTTAAAAAACAGGTAAGTTGAAAGGAGAATCTGAAAGTGGCACATTAAAATCATTATTGAAGAAACTAAAGCTTGGGGAGGCTAAGTAACTTGCTCAATATCACATAAGTAGCAAATGAGAAAGCAGAGATTTGAACTCATGTCTCTCTTACTCTACAACCCATAATCTTATACGCTAACAATATATTGTTGGCACTATCTGCGAGGCATCCACTCAGTTTATTCTTTCCTTGAATCATTATACCTGAGAAATCAAATTAGTTATTCAAAAACTTACGTGGTAACAGAGGATTATAGGTGAAGGGAGGGAAAAATAAAATAAGATGAAATCAGATAGGGAGACAAACCATAAGAGATTCTTACCTATAGGAAGCAAACTGAGGGTTGCTGGAGGGGTGGTGGGGGGTATGGGGTAACTGGGTGATGGGCATTAAGGAGGGCAGGGGATGTAATAAGCACTGGGTGTTATATGCAACTGATGAATCACTGAACTCTACCTCTGAAACTAATAATACACTGTATGTTAATTAATTGAATTTAAATAAAATAAAATTTTAAAAAATAAAAAATGAAATTTGAATTAAAAAAAAACTTATGTGGTGACCATGAAATCTGACCAAAAGGAGGCTTATAGTTTGAATGTTTTTACAGAATCCTTCTTTCCCTTTAGCTTTCCTTAGATTCATTGCTTCTTTCTTTCATGTAGCCAGGCACTTTGCTGAGCATTGTCTCATAATACCCCTTGCCCTGAGCTTTGTTGGACAGACAATAAGAAAAGTCTTAATCTCCAACTTTCCTTTCCCAGACTCACTGGAGCATTAATGCAAATCTAATTTTACAAATAGCATATCTTTTTAAATCAAGGATTCCAGGGTTGAACAAAATATTACTTGAGTAATTCCTAGAGTTTCCTGAAAGGCAGGAGTCCTTTTATTTGAGGACTTTAGGGGTCTATTGTCTATTTTTCTGCTTCACGTTATTGAAGAAGCTTTAATCATTATTAAGATTTTCATTTAGGTAGTTGGTTCTCAAAAGCCATTCCATTGATTGCTTTCTATTTAAGGAATGGGGAGAAATATGAGAGTTTACTTTCATTTTTATTTTACCAACAGAACAAGGAGTGTGGCTTTCACATGTATGAACAGAGATTTTGCATTCTGTATCCTAGTGAATAGACTCTTCCTTCTACCCAGACCAAATGTTTGATTCTGAGTATGCTAATTATTGTCATTTATTAAATGGATCTGATTGGGCTGTAACCAGATTAAATGGTGTACGTTGACCAAAGTCCAGGTAACAATACAATTCACAATCCGAATATCTTTATTATGACTTAGCTACAAGATACGTCACCTGGAACTTTCTTTAGCCATCTAGAGAATGAGAGTACAGGAAAGTGCATGGCCATATTATTTGACCTTAGTTCACCTCCCAACTCTGTCACCTCTGTGACTTTGAACACATTACTGATCTTTCCATAACAAAGTTTACTTATCCATATGCCTCTGCAACAGGGTGGATTAGAGATAGTACCTACATGTAAAGTAACCAGACATCGTAAGTCCTTAATAAGTGCTAAGTCCTGCTATTATTATCTAGGAATCATAGATACTTTATTCATTAGTGTAGTAGCAAATATGCATAAGAGGACATGAGAATATTTGAAAAGAGAGAACCACAAGATTATTTAGAAGGCTGAAGAATGAGCCTTGGATGGAAGATTAGAGAGATTGAAGTACATGATATTAGAGATGAGAAGGAGAAGAATCATTTATTAGTGTTGCTGAGCAATATGAAGTGTTATTATCATAAAGATGCTAATCAGCTGTTTGCTATTTAACTGAATACAAGGTAGGAAAGTTGGAGCCTACAATATAGAATGAGGAGTAGAGGTTAGGTAAGGTGTTCTCATGATGCTTGCACACACTAAACTCTTGATGCAGTAGTTTAATGAAAGCATATATGAATTAATGAGCAAATGTAGAATAATTTCCTAGTATTTATATTTCTAAAACATTATTACAAAAAGGGGTTGGAGAACTCTTCTACCTGGTGAAATAAAGAGATTAGAGATGTGATTGAAGAGGGGTCTTCGACTGGCTTGATAACATTTTATTTCTGAGTTAGGTAGATATAGGCATGCGTTTATCGTAGTTCTGTGTTGGTTTATTCTTTAAAGTCTCTTTGGTGTCTGGCTTATTTTGCTTAACATAATGTTTTCAGGTTTCATCTTTGTTGTACATAACATGTGTCAGAACTTCACTCTTTTTTATGGCTGACTAAATTTTGTTCAGTGTAAATCCATTGAGTATCTACATTTTCACACCTCTGGATTAACTATACAAACATAAATAAGTAACACATGTTTTGTGCTCTTAAGAAGTTCATGATGTAAAGCGGGATGAGGGAAGGACTCATGGAGGTGGGAAACAAACAAATAAATCAGTCATCATCGATTATACCATATGCTAAGTATGTACACCAAGGCATAATGCTGCAAGTAAAAAACAAATGAACAAGAACAATTCAAAATGCCTTGAACAATAAGGGGATTTACTATCTCAAATAACCAGACATCTGGAGGTCTCACAGTTGGTTAACTGAGCAACTTAAATCCAGGCCAGTTTCCTCTCATCTTTTTGCTTTGCCATCTCTAGTCTCTTCCCATCAAGTTAACTCCCCTCCTCATGGTTGGACAATAACTACACATTTCTGGGCAGCTATTTCTCACACACAGACATCCAGAAGCTGAAAGGAGATTATCTGGAGTCTCCTTTTAAGAGCTAAGAAATATTTTACACGATACCTACCCATCCCCTCGCATATTTCTTCTGATGTTTCGTTGGCTTAAATTGTCATGCTTCACTCCTGGAGCTGGGCATGGGGCCTCCCTCAGCCAGAGTGCACTGAGGGAGGCTACTTGAACAAACTCAGGGTTCTGCTAGTAAGGAAGAAGGGAAGGAAAGGGCCTAGCGTGAGCAACCAAAAATTCCTGCTATATTCTGCCACAGAAGTGCTTACATTAGTGTGCAGAGTGGGAAGTGCTTGGATAGGATCTTCTCTTATTGATGTTTCGTTTCTCTGAGGCTCACAGTTTGGTTACTTACATTGAATTCTTCTTCCTTTTGTAACTGATAGTTTTATTTCTAATATTAAAGTCCACATGTTTCTTGGAAAATGTTTAAAATTTTAAAAGTATGTAAAGAAGAAATAAAAATAAGACATAATTCTATCTGAGGTTTTTATGTATTTATTTCCTTTTTCCATAAATTACATATATAAATGGTTTCATGACTCCAAGTGTTAGTTTTTGCTCAGCATATTCAGTCTGAGACAGCAATGTGTTCTGGCTAAACTTGTTATGGTGATAATCATGTTATATTTTACCACTTTTTGTTTCTCTGATCCAAATTTCCTTTCTCTGGAGTTCATAAATTGGTCACTGTTATTTTCTGTAAGTAAGAAAAACTCCTTTAGAGAAGATAGCTCAGTGGTGCCTTGGATTCCCAGGAAGTATCACTGGGGAAGAGGTTAATGAAGTATTTAGATGGACTCTATTGAAGCGTGGATTTGTCTATTGTAAAATTGGACATTAAACATTTAAGTGATGGCTTTGTTAATGAGAAGTTAAAGTCAAAGTGGTCAGAGGCTGCCCTCAAATCCTCATTCACAATTCCCATAAGTCTCTCTGAGACATTCACACATGCAGCTAAAGGTAATATTGTATAAAGCTCTTTCTTTGAGGTTAGCACTATAAACACACACTTTCATTTATAAGAAAAGGGTTATTAATGTTGCTTGAGGTATCTCTGCCACATGGGGAGAGAACGATAAAGAGTTGCCCCACTTTTCGTCATAGACTCCATACTTTGTCTATGACCAGATCACAGATTAAACACAAACTAAGATGTTTACAGATGGAAATATAAAATAGAACTTAGCAGGCTAAATTAAGGGACTGTAGATATTTGACAGAGGCATAAACTACCACCAAGTTTTAGACAAAGTGAAATATTTTAAATTCATGGCACAGTGTGCTTATCTTTTGAGGTGTGAGATCTGGGCCTTCTGTTGTCATCAAGTTCATCTTCTGAATCAATGACCACATGCTCCAGTAAACATCAAGTGACAGCTCCTAGTCACTAACCAACATAGGGTTCTTGGAGCAGATCCAATCCTCAGGAACAGAAGCCATGTAAATAAACTCTGTTGGGCAGGTCATGCACGGAGAGCAAACCAGACAAAGACATCAAAGCAATTCCTGGACATATTGCTGTAGCTGAACAGATGGCAGGCAAAAGAAGCGCTTAAAGGAGCCACCGGAGCACAATTTCAAGTGATGTCTCATACCCTTTGACAGTTGGAGAGTGATAGAAACAAACAGATCATGGGGATATATTACCACTTAGAAAGGAATGATTTGGTTCAAAGATGGTCTGGGCAAAAGACATAGTGGGATCTGCTCAGAAAATGGTAGTGGATATGGAGGGGGTACTATAACTTGGACACCAAAGATATAACCTGGGTCAGAAATATAGCAAGGGTGACTTTGTCACATCTTAAGAGTCTCATGTTTATGTGGGGCATTGTACCCCACATCATCTTAACAGTAAGAATGCTTGATATTAGAGGGGGACAGGTGCATTTCTGGCGAGGGTTGCAGTTATTTTATGACCACAAAGGAACCAGTCTATGTTGATCAGGTGAAAATGGCAGAGATGAAAAATTACCAATATGAGTTAAGGATTTTTTTTGTCACTTGTAGCCTATAGCATCTTAACTGGTTAGATTTTTTTTAAGTCATGCTGACTTCAGAAAGCTTCATAGACATGGGGAAGGTAGGTGGCTTAGTCTATAAGGCCTTATCTTCCACTCTATCCATTCATCTATCTATCTATCTATCTATCATTTATTATGTGCTTATAATATTCCAGGTATTTAGATGAACATTAAAGATATGAGGATGAACTGGAAACAGCCCCTGCTCTTGAAGTGCTTACAACCCTGTTAACAGATGATAATATGATATAATAGGAACATAGGAATGAACAAAATGTCTTGGTAGTCAAGAGTAGAGAGTGATGGGTTCCTGGGTGGCTCACTTGCCTTTGGCTCAGGTCATGATCCTGGAGTCCCGGGATCGAGTCCTGCATCGTGATCCCTGCTCAGCGGCGAGTCTGCTTCTCCTTCTGACCCTCCCCCTCTCATGCTCTCTCTCTCTCTCATTTTCTCTCTCTCAAATAAATAAATAAAATTAAAAAAAAGAGTAGAGAGTGATGAGTTCTTATCTTCAGGTCAGATGAAAAGAAGGACATACAGAGAACTTGCCCAGCGGAAAGTATGTTCTGGGGAGTAGGAACTATAGAAGCAAAGAGAAGCAGTAAAGAAATTCCAATTGTTTCATCCCTGAAGGTAAATCCTTGAAGAAAGGCAGGCTGTATGGAAATGTCTGCATCATAAGAGAAGGCCAAAGAATGGTGAACAATAACAGAAAAAAGGTCAGTTTATTTAGATACTGCAAGAGGGAGAAGGTAGGTTTGAGGAAGGAGGGGAGTTGGGTTAGAAGACAAATCCTTGCTCTTGAGTTATACAGTCACGCCAAAGTCTCCAAAATACTTCCCTTTCAAAGGGGGTCCAAGAAGTGAGCATACTCCCTGAAGTCTTCATGACCCCCTTTCTGGTTCTGATTGCCAGAATCATATAAGTACTTCTTTCTACCCCGCTTGGCTTTGACATGTGCACTTCAGTTCCACAAACATTTATGTAACAAACTACCTGATATATGTGATACAATTTGAAGAATGAGATACAGAGATAAATACCAGACATACCTCCTCCATACCTCCTCCATACCTCCAGACATACGGAGTCAATAGGATAAAAGAGAAAATAGACACATAATAAGTACCTATCATATAATAGGTATCATACAAACATTATAATAAAAGTAAGTATGCAGGTGAAATCTTTGATGGATATAGTGGGGGGAGATTGGCCAGATACAGAGAGTAGATTATTATTTCTCTTGATTCTGAATGATAAATAATGGTAGGCGTTTTCAGGCTGGGGAAGACCTTTCAGATAGAAGAACCAAAAAAACAGAGAACACCAGAACAAGAGGGCATCCAAGGTGAAAATCTTCTAGGGGACAAGAAGTCACAAGGAGGTGAGTTGAAGGCATTGGCACAGAGGAGTGGACGGAGTAGAGTCTGAGGTGCCAGGATGGGAGAGGGTTTACGGATCAATAAAAATATTAAATGTCATCCTGAGGAATCTGGATTTCATTTATTATGTATGTGTTGAATATCTCCCATATGCCCAGAACTGTTTGGATTCACAGATAAAAACACAAGACCCAGTCCCTGCTCTCAAGGAGGCCTAGACCAGTGGAGGAGATAGATACATGGATAGGAGTAAGGAGAGCTAACATTTGTAGAGCCCTGACCTTGTACCAGTACTCTGTCTAGGTCATATCACGTATTCCTTGCAACATCCTGTGTGATACTATTCTGCTGATTTTACAAATAAGGAACAGAGGAATAGAGAGGTCAGCTAACTTTTCCAAGACCTCACAGCCAAAATATCAGAGTTTTAATTCAAACCCAGGTCTATTGAATTCCAAGGCCAACACAGCAATTTGTAAGTTTGGAAGCTCAGTGGAGTGGAACTTATTTCAGGCTGCGGGTCAAGGAAGGCTTCCTTAGGGAGATGATGCATAAGCTAAGTTTTAAAAATGAGAGGGAGTTGGCCAGGTAACGAAGGGAGGGCATTCTAGGCAGACGGAATAGCATGTGCAGGAGTCTGGAAGTAGGGAACTGCCTGGTGGTAGAGGGAATTAGGTGTTGGTACAGCATGTATCATGAGGCAAGAGCGGAAGACAATAAGCCTAAATATGTAAGCAGGGATGAGATTATAGATGACCCTGATATTATAAGGGGATTATCAGACACTGTCAATCCTAACTTACCAAGCGGCATTTCAACCATTTCACTGTTACCAGCTCCCTTCAAAATATCTCCACCATATTAGTTATCAGAACCAATAGTTGTTAAAGCTAGACCTTGAGAGTCACCCTTGATTTTTCCATCCCCCAACCCCTTATTCAATGAATCAGAAGTTATTTCAGTGAGGCTCTTTTTCCCTTCTAAATATAACTCTAATCTGCTCCCCTCCCTATCCTCACTGCCACTTCCCAAGTCCAAATTATTTCTCCACCTGGATACAAGTAAGAGCCTCCTTTGGGACCTCTAAACTTCTACTTGGCAGCCACAAAAGTCTTCTAAAAATATAACTCAGAAAATTAAAAAAAAAATTAACTCAGGCCATGTAACTCCCCACCCCTACTTGAAATCCTCCTGTGGCTTCTCTTACATTTCAGATAAAATCCAAATACTTGGTATGGCTGTACCTTCCTTTCCAAGCTTGCCTCACCCCCTCTCCCCTTCATCCACTTTGTTCTACTTCTTTCTGGAAACCAGAAGATACTATACTTCTTGCCTTGAGGCCTTTGTCCATGCTTCTCTCCCTGCTTGCAATTATCCTCTTCTAGATCTTCATATGACTTTCTCGTTCCTATTCTGCAGATTTCAGCTTAGATGATGTTTTACTTGATTCTTCCTTCTTTTCCCTCCACCCCCCTCCAGTTTGTTTTCCGTCATTGATATTGTCATTTTCTTAGCATCATTACCATGAGCAGTCACCATGTGTTCGATCATTAAATGTCTGTCTCTTCTGTTGATCTTTCAATTCCCAAGAGGGCAGCACTGTGTTGTTTTGTTCACATTCTACCCTGACTGCCTAGCCCAGAATAGCCATAGTCCTTAGAAATGTGGTTGTCCTTTGTGAATTGTTTAATAATAGCTCCACTTACTGACAACCAGAGGCCCAAAAACAACTTTAAGGGAGTATAAGGTATAGAAGAACATAGAGAAGAAATAAAATCTGTGCAGCAAATGGAGGGAAACATGGTGATAACTTTGATTTAGCGAGCATGGGGACATGGTGACTACTCTGGATGGTGCCTCGCACAAAATAGGCATCAACAAGTATTTGTCACATAAATTAATGTTAGCTAAATGATTGAATCTGTTGACAACTAATCCAATAGTAATAGCTTTCATCGTGGCAAGTAAAAGTAATAGCCCAAGAGGATCATTGTCAAAAGCATTTTCTTCATCTATGAAGGGAAAGGACTCAGCTGTTTTATTTACTCAGCTGTCTTTTCTTCTTTATTATACAAATTTGAAGCCAAGATGCACTTTGTTGTCAAAGTTGAACCCTGCTAGCCATACACTTCTGGCAGAATAGAGGCAGAAGCCTTTTCCCTTGGTAGTAAATAGAATATAATTCACTGAAGAGTAATCTAATAACACTGAGAGAAATAAGTGTCAGGCCTAAAGAGTGGCCAGGAAATTTTTGGTCCTCATAGACTAATGCCATGTAGATAGGGGTATATTTTAATTCTAAATGTTTATAATTCAAATGTTTGTAACTTAAATGGCACCACACATCAGATCATTTGAGTTGGTTTTTAAAAGATAACAATGGTTCCACTGATGACCCAACTAGCATTTTTAGAGAAAGCATTTAATAATGTAGATTTTCTTTATTGTTCACTGTTTATGTTTGGAAATGTAATCTTATACTTGAGCTACCTTGGTTAGAAATAATGATAAGATTTTAGACAGTTGTATCCTTTTCTCAAAGTACTCATAAACTTCTTTTTATTTCTACTTATCAGTCAACAAATATTTATTGAATATCTGCTATGTACCAGACAGTGTTAATTAAAGTTTGTTTCTCCTTTGTTATGTTAAAACTCTAGGCTTGTATCATTTGTTTACCCTATAATTAGGAAGGCAGCTTCTTTTCTTACTATTCATTTTGTTTTTTTTCAATTACTCATGATTTTTTGTGGGAGTGGGGATCTCTTATGTTCAGAATCTTTTATGATTCATCTCAATCCTCAAGTGATTATTAAGAAATCCCACCGAAGCAGTAAATCCAATCTTAGAGGCATTGGGATGAGTCCTTTAAACTTTATGCTGTGTGCTTTTACAATGATGGATTCCTTGAGAATTAAAGAAAGATAACTACGATCCTCATTACTATATTTCCAATCAACCATATCCTCCCAGAGTATTTCCCTCAGGCATTTTAGAAAGGAGATGGATTTTTTTTTCCAGTCTATGAAGACATTATTTAATTAACTGGGTCAATACTTTTTAAAACTCTGGGCACAAAATGTACATGCACCTCTCCATGCCTCTTATCTGAACATATTTATTTTATAGCTTATTCATGGGCAAATATTATCCACTGAAGAGATGTGTCACAGACTATATGCAGAATATTCAGGGGCAAGCATAAATCTAATGATGTGTTAGAAGACAAAAAATTCACAATATGTGTGATAATTATTTACCTGTTAAAATGAATTTTATCACAGTGTAATTCTCATAGAATAAAAGGAACCCATTTTAAGTGTACAGTTAGATGAGTTTTAACAAAAATACGCACCATTTAAACACCATCTCAATTGAAGCAGAAAGCATTTCCATCATCCCCAAAGTTTCCTTGGTGCCCCTATGCAGTCTGTCACCCTCATCCTCACCATAGGCAATCACTGATTGTGTGTTCCTAACTTTATCCAGTCACTAAGCAGAATAAAAGACAAATCACGTCTCCTGCCTTCAAAGCCTTTATACAATAGTAGGAGAGGGGAAAAAATGAACACTGAAGAAATCTAATAGCAAAATAGTGATATGCTAAAGTATGAAGGTCAAATATGGGAATTCAGGCACCATCTCCCTGGGGTAGGAGGAGACCTTGATTCAGCAATGCAAGGCCTAGGCTCTTTTTTGTATGATCTATTTCTAACTGTCTTGGTTTCCCCACATATAACACAAGGAGCTTGAACCATCTGATCTCTAAAGGTCTTTTGTCCATTGTACCTCTATGTTTTACTTGTGAGGAGTGAATGCTCTAGTCCCTGGGAATTCCATTGGTGTGGTACTCTTTAATTACTCTGTGGTAGGTAAAATGTCTGACTTCAGTCACCAAATACATTTTCATAAAAGTTAATTTTTTAAATGCTTTGTATATTAGGCTCTTCTCATCAGAAGCAATCATGGAATTTTATTTTAGTCTATTTACATAATTTGAAAACGCTATTTTTTGGTTCAGTTTTGAAAAATATGTTAATTGCTATTTTCTAGCCAGGAATTAGCTATAAGAGACTGTCCTGTACTGTCCTTCATCTCCCCTGTTGGCCAGTCTTCTTCACCCAAAGGTGGCTTTCTACAAAGTTAAATTTCCAGAAAGTTACAAGTCACCCAGGTAAGGAATGAGATAGGGAGTGAAGACATGGAAAAAGAGATCTCCACAATGGGCTTCAATTCCAGCAATGGCAAAAATTCCATTTCCAGAAGTCAAATGAATAAAGGGGCAAATATCTAAACATTGTTCTGGCATCTCTGACAATCGGGGTCCTTTATTTTTATTCAATAGGCAGTGCTTCTTAAAGCTAACTTCTAAAACTCTATTCCCTTGGGAATCTTGTTAAAATTCAGATTCTGAGTCAGTGAATCTGAGGTGGGGCCTGAAATTCTACATTTTTTTTAAAAGATTTTATTTATTTATTCATGAGAGACAGAGAGAGAGACAGAGGCAGAGGGAGAAGCAGGCTCCCCGCGGAGCAGGGAGCCAGATGCGGGACTCGATCCCAGGACCCTGGGATCATGACCTGAGCCGAAGGCAGACGCTTAACCGACTGAGCCACCCAGGCGTCCCTGAAATTCTACATTTTTAACACACTCCTAGGTGATACAGATGGCCCTAGAACAGGTACACACTTGGACTGGTAATTGGAGCGGTGAGGTATTTGACGGCTTGGCTTCTCTGGATAACTAATCTACTGACCACTCTTCTTCAAATTCTTTATGTTATAAAAGGTGAGTAGTTAAGAAATGCCACCTTATCAGGAAACATGTTTCCTGTGTGTAGATTCAGAAGAGTCAACACTCTGACAGTGCTGAAAATGTCATTGAAATATGCATTTCCATAGTGCAACCAACCTGTTAGCCTAGCCTCCTCACTAGAAAATGTTTCATCCTTTGGATTAACATGAAAGATAGGAAAATCATTTCAAATCCCCAGACACGTGTATACCAGATGTAGAGGTCCCATCCATCACCATCCCGGCCTCCTAATGGACTTGAACTTGAGGCAATGGCAGATTTGGGTACCCTCTACCCAGAACACCTGGTTTTGGAGTTTAGCATCTAATTCTACGTGTGTAGGGGTTGGTCAAATATTTGTCCTGACCTTGATTTTCAGGAACACAGTTTTGTTTTGTTTTTTCCTGCTTATTGGTCTGTTGATTTCTAAAAACAGTCTTCATTCCATCAATCACAGACCCAGGAAGACATTTTATCACCTAAAGAAGGCAGATGCTGAAACTCAGAGCAGATTTATATGTTGTTGGGTTTGTTTATCTGTCGGGGTACCAGAGCTCAATCAGCCTGTTGGGGTGACTTAGAGAGGACTGAGGTGGAAAGTAATCATCAAACTATAGTCAGAAGACTGAAGGGAAAAAATTATAATTTGAAAGTTGTACAGAAAGAATAGGCAGCATTAACACTAGCTAGAACTGATGATATGGGATAGGATTATACAGAAACTCATTTTTATTTTATTCTTAGTTTTATTGTTTTTTGGTGGAGGAGGGGCAGAGGGAGAAAGAGAATCTCCACTCAGCATGGAACCCGGATGCGGGGCTCGATCTCACGACCCTGAGATCATGGCTTGAGCTGAAATCAACTGAGCCACTTAGACATCCCTCAAGTTTTTATTTAAATTCTGGAAGGAAGTTAGGGGGATATTCTTATGGAGAAGTTACCCACCTCCCCAGTCCATGTAAGAGTTCCCCTCTCTGGGGGGATGGATTGTTGTGGCATACCTCTAGCTCTTTGCCTCCACTCTCCTTTTATTAATTACCTCTTTTCCAGAGGTTCCCTCCCTGAACCTTCAAGGCATCTCCAGGTTTAGAGTAGAAACTTATCACATCTAAGTGTTTCTTTATACCATGCCACAAAAAGGACTAAGAAATGGAAGTCCCCAGCATTTCTCCTCCTTCTGTCTGCCCACAGGACAGGTTTCTGACTTGGTCTTTTCATCAAACTCTCTCCCACACGCTCTGAGGATGTCGTATATGATTCCAGTAGGTAGGAGATATAAGGGGCCATTTTATTTATTTTATTTTAAGATTTCATGTATTTATCTGAGAGAAAGAATAAGAGAGAGAGAGAAAGAGAAAGAACATAAGCAGGGGGTGCGGGGAGGCAGAAAGAGAAGCATACTCCCCACTGAGCAGAAAGCCCGATGTGCTACTCGATCCCTGGACCCTGGGATCATGACCTGAGCTGAAGGCAGACACTTAACCAACTGAACCACCCAGGCATTTTAAAAGGGGGGCATTTAAAAGGTATTGTTGGGAACTTTTTTAGGGTACGAAAATTGTATCTGATCACCTGGACTTTGTTCTTTTAACTAAGATAAGGCTTAAGGAAAATACTGAAGACTGAACTATACATGGGTTATAGCTTCAAAATATTAAATTGGCCTTTCCTGTACCTAGACAGCCAAAATTTTCATTTACCCATTCTTTTGCCTTTCTGAACTGGACCTAGAAAAGAGATTTGAACATAAGAATCTAAGAAGGTACTTTTCATCACTTTGCCTATTTTTCTGTTGAAGGCTACATATGTTCCTGAGGGACAGGTGGATGGAGGGTAGAAAGTAGCAGGAAGCTGAGTGACTGTTGGAAGCCACAGAAGGTGGAAGTGGAAAGGAATGCTGGCTCTTTGCAGTTATAAAGGGTGTGTCAGGACACCTGTAGGCCTAGGAGGCATTTTGAGGAGGCTTTCACTGGCAGGAAAGCCTGCTTTCCTGATATCTCTTTTCATCTGGGTTGAATAAAAAAAAATAGAACTCTGCACTTGCTCATTTGTTCTTTCCTCAGCAAGTGAGGTCCAAATGTGTCCTCCTTAGATGGCCTCCAGCCTCACAGCGAGTCCTGACTTTGATTGCCAGGAAAAGAACAGTAAAGAAAAACTCTGGGCCTAGGTAGAAAACTATCTTGTTTTTTTCAAATGATTTGTCATGCGTATAGCTATATGGATAGAACTCTTGGAATATTTGCCTCAAAATTCCAGTAAAGAACCCAAGTGTGGCATATTTATGTGTGTGTGTGTGCATGCGTGTGTGTGTGTGTGTTTGTGTGTGTGTTTACAAACCTTCACAAATATCAGTTGGGCTTAATTTAGAACATTCATTTGGAAGCTTTTTGAAAAATGCTGCCAGCTATTAGGGTTGGGAATTACAGCCAATTATGAGAGAAAAAGTAGAGATTAGTTATTTAATTGAATAATTATTGGGCATGTACTCAAACCAAAGATTATAATAAGAGATGAGGAAGGACACTATATCCTACTTAAAGGGTCTATCCAACAAGAAGATCTAACAATTGTAAATATCTATGCCCCTAACATGGGAGCAGCCAATTATATAAGCCAATTAATAACAAAAGCAAAGAAACACATTGACAACAATACAATAATAGTGGGGGCCTTTAACACCCCCCTCACTGAATGGACAGATCATCTAAGCAAAAGATCAACAAGGAAATAAAGGCTTTAAATGACACACTGGACCAAATGGACTTCACAGACATATTCAGAACATTCCATCCCAAAGCAACAGAATACACATCCTTCTCTAGTGCCCATGGAACATTCTCCAGAATAGATCGCATCCTAGGTCACAAATCAGGTATCAACCAGTACCAAAAGATTGGGATCATTCCCTGCATATTTTCAAACCACAGTGCTTTGAAACTAGAACTCAATAACAAGAGGAAAGTTGGAAAGAACTCAAATACATGGAGGCTAAAGAGCATCCTACAAAAGAATGAATGGGTCAACCAGGAAATTAAAGAAGAATTTAAAAAATTCATGGAAACAAATGAAAATGAAAACACAACTGTTCAAAATCTTTGGGGTGCAGCAAAGGCAGTCCTAAGAGGAAAGTATAGAGCAATACAAGCCTTTCTCAAGAAACAAGAAAGGTCTCAAATACACAACCTAACCCTACACCTAAAGGAGCTGGAGAAAGAACAGCAAAGAAAGCCTAAACCCAGCAGGAGAAGAGAAATAATAAAGATCAGAGAGGAAATCAATGAAATAGAAACCAAAAGAACAGTAGAACAGATCAACGAAACTAGGAGCTGGTTCTTTGAAAGAATTAACAAGCCTGATAAACCCTGAACAAGCTTGATAAACCCCTGGCCAGTCTTATCAAAAAGAAAAGAGAAATGACCCAAATCAACAAAATCATGAATGAAAGAGGAGAGATCACAACCAACACCAAAGAAATACAAACAATTATAAGAACATATTATGAGCAACTATATGCCAGCAAATTAGATAGTCTGGAAGAAATGGATGCATTCCTAGAGATGTATCAACTACGAAAACTGAACCAGGAAGAAATAGAAAACCTGAACAGACCTATCACCACTAAGGAAATTGAAGCAGTCATCACAAATCTCCCAACAAACAAAAGCCCAGAGCCAGATGGCTTCCCAGGGGAATTCTACCAAATATTTCAAGAAGAATTAATACCTATTCTTCTGAAACTGTTCCAAAAAATAGAAATGGAAGGAAAACTTCCAAACTCGTTTTATGAGGCCACCATTACCTTGATCCCAAAATGAGACAAAGCCCATCAAAAAGGAGAATTACAGACCGATATCCTTGATGAACACAGATGCAAAAATTCTCACCAAAATACTAGCCAATAGGATCCAGCAGTACATTAAAAGGATTATTCACCACGACCAAGTGGGATTTATCCCTGGGCTGCAAGGTTGGTTCAACATCTTCAAATCAATCAATGTGATACAATACATTAATAAAAGAAAGAACAAGAACCATATGATCCTCCTCAATAGATGCAGAAAAAGCATTTGACAAAGTACAGCATCCTTTCTTGATCAAAACTCTTCACAGTGTAGGGATAGAGGGTCCATAGCTCAATGTCATAAAAGCCATCTGTGAAAAACCCACAGCGAATATCATTCTCAATGGGGAAAAACTGAGAGCTTTCCCCCTAAGGTCAGGAACACGGCAGGGACGTCCACTATCACCCTGCTATTCAACATAGTATTAGAAGTCCTAGCCACACCAATCAGACAACAAAAAGAAATAAAAGGCATCCAAATCAGCAAAGAAGTGAAACTCTCACTGTCTGCAGATGACATGATACTTTATGTGGAAAACCCAAAAGACTCCACCCAAAACTGCTAGAACTCATACAGGAATTCAGTCAAGTGGCAGGATATAAAATCAATACACAGAAATCAGTGGCATTCCTAAACACCAACAACAAGACAGAAGAAAGAGAAATAAAGGAGTCGATCCCATTTTCAATTGCACCCAAAACCATAAGATACCCAGGAATAAATCTAACCAAAGAGGCAAAGAATCTGTACTCAGAAAACTAGAAAATACTCATGAAAGAAATTGAGGAAGACACAAAGAGATGGAAAAACATTCCATGCTCATGGATTGGAAGAACAAATATTATGAAGATGTCAATGCTACCTAGAGCAATCTACACATTCAGTGTAATCCCCATCAAAATACCATCAACTTTTCTCAAAGAAATGGAGCAAATAATCCTAAAATTTGTATGGAACCAGAAAAGACCCCGAATACCCAGAGGAATGTTGAAAAAGAAAAGCAAAGCCGGCGGCATCACAATTCCGGACTTCAAGCTCTATTACAAAGCTATCATCATCAAGACAGTATGGTACTGGCACAAAAACAGACACACAGATCAATGGAACAGAATAGAGAGCCCAGAAATGGACCCTCAACTCTATGGTCAACTCATCTTTGACAAAGCAGGAAAGAATGTCCCATGGAAAAAAGACAGTCTCTTCAACAAATGGTGTTGGGAAAATTGGACAGTCACATGCAGAAGAATGAAACTGGACCATTTCCTTACACCACACACAAAAATAGACTCAAAATGGATGAAAGACCTCAATGTGAGACAGGAGTCCATCAAAATCCTTGAGGAGAACACAGGCAGCAACCTCTTCAACCTCAGCCGCAGCAACTTCTTCCTAGAAACATTGCCAAAGGCAAGGGAAGCAAGGACAAAAATGAACTATTGGGACTTCATTCAAGATAAGAAGCTTTCACACAGCAAAAGAAACAGTCCACAAAACCAAAAGACAACCGACAGAATGGGAGAAGATATTTGCAAATGATGTATCAGATAAAGGGCTAGTATCCAAAATCTATAAAGAACTTCTTAAACTCAACACCCAAAGAACAAATGATCCAATCAAGAAATGGGCAGAAGACATGAACAGACATTTTTCCAAAGAAGACACCCAAATGGCCAACAGACACATGAAAAAGTGCTCAACATCACTAGGCATCAGGGAAATCCAAATCAAAACCTTGAGATACCACCTCACACCAGTCAGAATGGCTAAAATTAACATGTCAGGAAACGACAGATGTTGGTGAGGATGCGGAGAAAGGGGAACTCTGCTACACTGTTGGTGGGAATGCAAGCTGGTGCAGCCACTTTGGGAAACAGTATGGAGATTCCTCAAAAAGTTGAAAATAGAGCTACCATATGACACAACAATTGCTCTACTGGATATTTACCCCAAAGATACAAAGGTAGGGATCCACAGGGGTATGTGCTCCCCGATGTTAATAGCAGCAATGTCCACAATAGCCAAACTATGGAAAGAGCCAAGATGTCCATCAACAGATGAATGGATAAAGAAGATGTGGTATATATATACAATGGAATGTTATGCAGCCATCAAAAGGAATGAAATCTTGCCATTTGCAATGCCGTGGACGGAACTGGAGGGTATTATGCTGAGCGAAATAAGTCAATCAGAGAAAGACATGTATCATATGACCTCACTGATATGAGGAATTCTTAATCTCAGGAAACAAACTGAGGGTTGCGGGAGTGGGGGGGGGTGGGAGGGATGGGTTGGCTGGGTGATAGACATTGGTAGACATTGGGGAGTGTATGTGCTATGGTGAGCGCTGTGAATTGTGTAAGACTGTTGAATCACAGACCTGTACCTCTGAATAATATAATATATATATAATAACAAATAATACATTATATGTTAAAAAAAAAAAAGAAGAAGAAGATAGCAGGAAGGGAAAAATGAAGGAGGGGAAATCGGAGGGGGAGACGAACCATGAGAGACTATGGACTCTGAGAAACAAACTGAGGGTTCTAGAGGGGAGGGGGGTGGGGAGATGGGTTAGCCTGGTGATGGGTATTAAAGAAGGCACGTTCTGCATGGAGCACTGGGTGTTATACGCAAAGAATGAATCATGGAACACTACATCAAAAACTAATGATGTAGTGTATGGTGATTAACATAATATAATAAAAAAAACTTAAAAAAAACCAATGATGTAATGTATGGTGATTAACATAACATAAAAAAATTAAAATAAAATAAAATAAAAAATAGTGTTGTCATAAAAAAAAAGACTCTTACCATCTCCCTGTTTGAAAAAAACAAAGAAATACTCAAAAAAGCGACTAGATTAATTGAAGCCAAGGTAATTAAAAGCTGAAGATCCAAAGCTGTATTTTTTTAAAACTAATTCCTATTCCTAAAAGGGCTTACTTGAAAGCTAAAGAATATGTTGTGATTGAATGGCTTCATCTGTATTTTTATTAAAGACACAAGAAAAGGAGACATTTTTCCCAAGTGAAAATGGTTTCGATTTACAATTTACTTTATCACTAAGCATCATGCCTGTGAATTTTGTGCCCATGGGCTGCTGCAGCCCAGATGTCTCCCCATAGAAAGGGAGGGGCCTTGAGGGAGCTACAAGTCTTGCCCCAAAGATCTTGTAGAATAGAAAATGGTAAGTCCCCTGTCTGCATGAGGAAAGTCTGAGCTCTTTATCTGCCATGGAATATAAACTCCCACAGTTAGAGCCTCTCAGGAATTGTGAGTTGTGTTCTATAAAGGAGCAAATGTGAACTGAAAGAACAAATTAAGAAATTAATGTCCATGAATTTTAGTATGAGTTTTAAAAATCTGATTAAGATTCAACAGCCATTTTTGAGCTACCTACTGTGTGTTAGCCTAACAGCCCTCCAGGTCAGTACTGTTACCCTCATTACACAGAGAAGACTGACATTCTGAGAGGCTCAGTTGTCCTATTAAACAGCTACTAAATAGCAGTGCTTGCAGTTGAACCCCGAATTTCTGACTGTAAATGCTTTTTGCTCTATATTCAGTTGTCACTTGGAAACTCAGAAAGCAGAGTCCTAAAGGAATGGAATTCATAATTAATCATTTTTTATAAAAGGACTGAGGAAAAGGAAATTTCCCATCCATGAGGTACCATTTAAGTAGGCTGATCCAGGTAAGTTGCTGCAGACCTGGGCCTGTACCTGGAGGGTGCTATGAAGGGATTAGGAGCAACAGCAGAACCTGCCTGTCCAGGTGGTATGTGGAAATGGGCAGGGAAGGTGATAGGATCGGGGCATTTCAGTCCATAAGGGATTCAGGTCCAGGTAAGAGGTGCTGGTAGAGCAGCGACATGACTGAGACTGATCCAGTTGTGCTGGGACATTGTTGCCTGCACTTTTCATTCAAACCTTGGTTCCGAAGCAAGGGCAAAGTGTTCACTCTGCGAGGACTTTGTTGGTGTTCTGGATACTGTTTCAACAAAAATATGAAAAAATTATGTAAGGGAAACATTTTCTCCTGAGTTCCTTCTCGAAATCTTATGAGTGGGGGAGAGAAATATGTAAGAGTAAAAAAATGTAAGTAAACAGTGCAAATCAAACCAGTAGGTGAGCTTGCACATCCAAAGATTGCATGAAGAAAAAGGAGTTATTTCAGCTTTATGTTGTTTTCTCTGAATGTTTGTTTTTTGTTCTTAATGTTTCCAAGTCAGGGACTTGTAAACTTTCCAATTCCTAAGAAATGGCTTAGGTGGATTGTACTGTCTTTTCTTTTTCTCTTAGCTTCAGTCATTTTTTTTCTCTCCTGTTTAACACACCATAACCTATTTGATCTTCAATTTCTATGGTTTGAAATTTCCATCACTATCTGGATCCTTTAGTCATCAATGAACATGATTAGCTGCATAATTCTTACCACTTGAGAATGTTGTGTCCACACTGTGAAGTATAGACCTACCAGCCCTGCCATTGTATATTCAACTGTTCATTTTTTTCTTTCCTTATCCGCAAATATGTAAGGCCAACTTGCAACAGGAAATGTGTTCTTTGTGGACTGTTTCCATCCACAATGCCAGTGACATAGCTCTTCAAAAGTTGTGTTGATAACTGAAAAGACTTTATTGGAAGCAAAATGCTCTTCTAATAAATGCAGTGCATCTTGGTTCAAACTAGAATATCAGAATCCATAAACACAAATGCAAAGAGGGATAATGCAGGGAGTGGCAAAGATTGAAGCTACCTAGATGTAAGACTAGTTTAGACTGTGGCAAGATAGAAAGTGCTCACCTCATCTGAAACAGGCAGCCACCACTCAGCTCCAATGGATCGTTTCTATGAGGGAACAATGGTCTAACATTGCTAGATCTTATTTTACAAGAGAAGCTCACAGTCTGAATTTTTATGTGTAATCTTTTACTGTTAGCCAGCTATCCTAACAATTTTAAAAGCACTCAATTGCCTCTCAGCAGCAGATTACAACCTCTGTGGTAGGTGAGGAATAAAAAAGAGAACCATGCTCAGATAGTGCCATTCATTGGAAAACGACTACCATGTATGTAGTTTAGGACCTTGCTACTTAAAGTGTGGTCATTGACCAGCAGTATCCATATCACCTGAGGATGTATTAGAATTCAGAATATAGGCCCCACCCCAGACCTACTGATTCCCCCTCAGTGATTGGTCTGCACATCAGAATGGAGAAGCACTAGTGTCAGTATAAGGTCATGTTTAGTGTAAGGACATCCCTGATGCTCTGGAGGGGCACTTCACCATGGTATGCCTATCCTGGGAGGCACCAAAGGAGGCTTTATCTCTAGGAGCTGCAGGTTATAAAGCAGCTGAAGGCTGTGATTCATTTGCAGTCTTCTCTCCCTCTACTCTTGCTTGTTCCTCTTTGCACATTCTTGGTCTTATCAGTTTTGGTCGATGAACACATTGCTGTTGCCCAACATAGACCTCTCAGACATTGAAGCCAACAGCAAAAGAACCACAGAAAGGGCTTTAGGAATTTCCTAGATTTTCACTCTAGAATTAACTCTCCTTTCTTTTCTTCTGCCTGCTACACATTCCCTTACTCACCATCTCCCCCTTGATCATCGTCTTGCTTATTTTTTTGTTTGTTTGATCTTTTTGTTTGGTTTTGCCTCAGCCTTATCCATTACCATTTGAACTGGCAACCCCATTATGAACTGATTTCCAAACTTTGACCTTGTACTCCCTTAGGATGCTTTTTCTGAGTGGTCTTCCTCCTCTTGATTCTTACAACTTCATAATAAGAGAGACATGCCTGATTCTTGCACATGCTCCCAAGCCAATGGTGGCCACTCTTCTCTACTTGTCAGGAGTCTGGGATAAGACATTTTAATCTCCTCTTTGATGTGAACAGATAATTAACAGATAATACTTAATAAGAAATTAAGTATGTGTCTTTTTTTAGAGGGGGAGGGGCAGAGGAGGAAGGAGAGAGAGAATCTTAAGTAGGCTCCATGCCCAGTGTGGAGCCCAATGTGGGGCTCAATCTCACAACCCTGAGATCATGACCTGAGCCAAAATCAAGAGTCGGATGCTTAACTGACTGAGCCACCCAGGCATCCCAAGTATGTGTCTTTTCTAAAAAATATTGACAATTGTGTCTTGAAGAAAAAATACCATTCCTCTTTGAAAATAGCTCAAGGTAACACTAATGTGAAATCCAGCCAAGTTGCTATGAACTGTGGTGACTTACTGTATAGTAAGAAAGAAAATGACTTACTCTTTTGGATATAAACCTCTCACATTTTGAAAGTGCTTTTAATTTAAGATACCCTCTTTGACAAATAATATCCTTATAAGATGCATCCTGTCAAACAATTTTTTGATGTCATGCCTTCCTCAGCTTTTCTATGACAGTGACAGGACCAGTCTATGCTCCCATACTGCAAGGCCAAGTTGCAGTGTGAGAGTCCTTGGTTTGTGATGATTCTGGTCACTGTGACCAGGGCTCTCTCATTCCTGCCCTGGTCTTCCTAACTCTTCTCATCTCCACTCTCACCATCCCTTTTATTTGATAAATAGCTACTGAGCACCTATGTGTAAGTGCTCTAGAGATTTTAGGATAAGCTAAGACTGAAATGGACCCTGCCCTCATCCAAGCAGGAGAGACAGACATTAAACAATTACACAGTTAATTAATTAATTCTATGATGATGAGTAAATATAACCATTATAAAAGCTTCTATTAGCAGATCTGACTTTTGCAGGAGGATCCAATATAGTTTCCTTGAATGAGTGATGTTTGAGGACTATTTAAAAGATGTGGGCAGGGAAAAGAAAAACCATAAGGGGTAGTCCATTTTCCCAAGGTTAGTAATAGTAGGGCATGGTTATCTGAATGAGAAAGGGATGAAGTGGTAGTAGAACCTGAAAAGAGATCTGTGTGGACAGGAGCAACTGAATGGAGCTGTGACCTTTGACTAAAGGACAATGAGAGCCCATATAGGCCCTGAAGGGAGGGAACTGAAATAATAAAAAATAAATACCCCAAACTTACTCTTATCACCCACGCTGATCTCCTGCCAGTGTTCTTTCACCTGCATTGGTCAAATCTAGCCAAAAGCCAGAGAATAAGGGAGCCCATCAAAGGAGCCCATACAAGTCAGCCTCATGGGACACAGAGCAGGGTGAAAAGGATGCAGAATGGATCTGGAAAAGAATAACCACCCACAAATATTTTGGCATTTAACCATTTTAAATGATTCTGGCTACACATTGGCAGGAAGTGAGGAGATACAGGGACACCATTTCAGCAGACATAGAAATATTCAGGGGAGATGTAGTGTTAGCCTGGCCTAGATAGTGGATGTATTTGAAACCAATTCAAGAGGTAAAATGGCAGTTTATTGATGGATTGCATATGGAAAGGAGCACATCCGAGTAGAGATGTGTCCAAAATGACTTTGAGTTTTCTGGGTGGGAGTTGGTGCCTTAGCTAAGAGAAGATACACTGGAGTAACATCTGGGTTCTGGATAAGATCCTATATTCAGGCTCAGAATTAGTGAGTTTGAGGTGCCTATGGGTCTCCTAAAAGAATAGGAATAATAGTATTAGATATGGTAGAGAGGCTGCTAGACATCATGTTTAGTGTTATCTGGGAAAGCAAAATGAGTTTTCTCCACTCTTGAGGAGTTAAATGAGTTTTGTGAATGCTTCCTCCTATCTTCTGAGAAGGTTAAGGTATTTGACACAGGGATAACTTCATCTGTTCTCACTCTAATCCCAAACCAAGCATTTGTGAAAAATCTACTATCAGGTTAGGAAAGGAGTGCTGGTTAATACAGTCAGTTCCTGGTGTCAGATTTTAGGCCCTGTCAAACTTGTCTTTATTTTTACTTTGATAACTGATTAAATTCTAGAAAATATTGTCAATTACAAAGTTTCTCATCTTCTCTCTTGGTATTTGCTTTTATTTTTTTCCTTCAGATTTTTATAACATCATAAAGTTTTAGAGTTTGAAATCACCTTAAAATCATTTAGCTTCATTCTCCCCAATTCACTCTCTCAGTGTACCTGTATCTTTTTAATAGAATAAACCAGCATCCTTTTTATAGAACACTTAAGGGGATGCTTAAATTCCTCCAGGGAAAGAAATGAACAACCTCCCATAGTGCATTTCCAACTCATTTTTTGGACAGTTTTTCAATAGGCTGATCTGACTCTTTGTAATGTCCACCATCCCCTTTCCCCCCCTGACTTTCTGGAGAAACACACATTAAATCCTCTTTCTCTCTTCCTTATGACTATTTTCCAGTTCTAAACTCTGGGTGTCATATTGCTTGTTGGCTTTCTGTCAGATACCAAACCCAGCTCTACACCTCTTTCCCATCTAACATGTTTCTAATCCCTTAGTTTCATTTTCCAAAGGAGGCATTTTCCAAATGGTTGTTTTGAATAAGAAACTATTTTAGCTGAGATCGGTCCAATGTTGAATATAGTGGAATTAGTATGTCTCAAGGTCTGCACAAATATACTTCCATTGGGGGCAATTGGGTGGCTCAGTCAGTTGGGTGTCTGACTCTTAGACTGTTGATTTCAGCTCAGTTTATGATCTCAGGATCATGGGATCTATGGGCTCTGTGCTCAGTGGGGTGTCTGCTCAAGGATTTTTTCTTTCCCTCTCCCTCTGTCCCTCCTCCCACTCATGCACACACCTACTCTCTCTGACTCTCTTTCTCTCTCAAATAAACAAATAAATAAATCTTTCAAAAAGTTTATATTTCCATTGATCCAGATCTACTCTCTTAGCAACTTTCAAATATGCAATACAGTATCATTAACTATAGTTGCCACGAAGGTGGACTCTTTGATGTGTGCCATGCCAACCACACTAGATCAAGTATGAAGAATCTTTCTAATGATGTCACATCAACTTTCTATAGTGAAATTAGATGAAAACATGTTTCTACATTGAAAATAACTTATTAAAGGCTTCTCTTGAAAGCTCTGAATCTGAGCCTTTCTCAATTCACTGGTTCTCTGACAGAGATGTTAATGCTAAATGGCCTTTTGTGTTTCCCAACAAAAGTGATAGCTGGAAGAACTAAGGAACTGCTTGGGTCATTCAACAGTGATCCTCTGGTAATAACACAAAAGGATGACTATTATTATACTCACTTTATGGGCAAGGAAACTGAGGAAGTGATGAGATAGGTAACTTGCCTATGGTCAAAGAGCTAGAAATTGGCAGAGGCACTTGCCATGCTAGATTTTAACTGTCTGTTTTTTCTCTACGTACCTAAGCAGACTACCTGTTACCTTTTTTTTCCCATTTCATGCCCAGAACTCTACCAGGAGCTGGGCATATAGTAGGCACTCAATTAAAAATATATTATGTGGCTGACTAAACAACTTTGATTCCTTCTTCTTCCTCTGAACCTCCTTTTTATAAAGAAGGCACTTATTCCTTCTGTGTTGTGTCCTTAAAGATAAAACTGCACTTGATAATAGCATGTGCTTCGTTCTCCAGAGGAAGAGTTGTTAAGAAATGAAATTATTAACTATTGGCCAATTCACCTGGCCCTCATCTACTGATGGTTCACTCCACCAGTTTCTGTCTTACAGCTAAATTCAAAGTCCATTCAACTCAAATCACATGGGGACATGAAGAACTGTCCACATTTCAGTTCAATGCCCAGTAGTATAAAACCCCAGTCCATATGTCAAGAGCATGGGAGTTAGTAGATAGGAAGTAAGGGCATAGGTAAAGACTAAGTTATATTAATTGTCTGGTGTTGTAGACCAGATGAGTGGGTGATTGTCAGAAATGTTTCCATAGATTGGTAAGGCTGGCTCCATGTACATCTAGCCCTAGAGTCTGTTCAGTTAATATGTCAGGGACACTTAGGAGTAATAATATTTAAGAAACGAAATAACCTTCTTTAGTAGATGTTTGTGTTGCTGGGGTGGTGTTGTAGGAGTAGTGATCTCAAAGCTCAGGATCTATAAAGGAATAACTACTTCATGGTAGTAAATATTTTATTATTTTCTTGTTGTTCTCTAAAGCATTTTGTTGATTTCTTCTATATATGACTAGTGGGTAAACTCGTTATTAGAAGAGAAGTCCATAAGAACAGTCTATCTGCTCTGAAAAGTGATTTGAAATGTTACAAAAGAAGTTCACTTTACAACTACAAAGGAATTTCAAGTAATAAGTTGTATTACATGCATCCTAAGCATTTGAAACTATCCATTCTAGATCAAAAAGTTTTTGAAAATACATTGACATGGTTGAAAAAGAAGAATTGGGCCAAAGAATTAGTATTTGATTTTCATCACTCATAAGATAAGTTGTTCATTCTATCTTGTCACCAATAATGATAATATATCTTAAGACCATCAATCAAACAGTAGATAGTATAATGTCTTAATTTGAGCGATATATGTTTTAAACATCTCCATTATTTATGAGCTCCCTACTTGCTGAAAAATTGATGTGATTAGGGAAAATCCAGAGAGTTGCATTTTCTTGTTATTTACATTTTATTTCAACAAGCAGTTGGCTTTAGGATTGCAAATGGTAGAACTGAAGAATATAAACAAATTTAGGGAATATGAAAAAAGATGGGGAATTTTCTGGGAATGAATTATCAAGTTATATTCAAATCACAGGTTTTATTCCCTTTGCTAAAATTCCAGGCAGCAGAGAATCTGAGAAAACTGCCAATTCTGCCAGATCTCTTTAGGAGAAAACTGGCATTCCAGTCCTGGCTTGCTACCAGCCAGGCTCAGTATAATTTTGACCAAGTCATTAACCTAGATGGGTCATGGTTTCTATCTTTTTAAATAGGTATGGGTTAGGGCGCCTGGGTGGCTCAGTTGGTTAAGCAACTGCCTTCGGCTCAGGTCATGATCCTGGAGTCCCGGGATCGAGTCCCGCATCGGGCTCCCTGCTCGGCAGGGAGTCTGCTTCTCCCTCTGACCCTCCTCCCTCTCATGCTCTCTGTATCTCATTCTCTCTGTCTCAAATAAATAAATAAAATCTTTATAAATAAATAAATAAATAAATAAATAAATAAATAAATAAATAGGTATGGGTTAAATATTTTTTAAGTTTTTTTCCCCTGATCTAAACAACTTATTCCAACCAGTGTTTCAGTTTCACACTTGAGGAAAAAAGGCAGAATAAAGGCTATAAGGTGTTAGGTAGGCCTCTAAGCATCTTGCGGTAGTTCTTCATCTGTGAAAGAATAATGGACCTTGATTTTAACCACCTTCCAGGAAGAGTGAAAGCAAATGAGGTAACAGTCATACATGTGTCTTTAAAGTGAAAAGTAGTGGCCAAGGGCCCCCATGTACAGGGCAGCAAGCACCATTCTTGCTGCTTTAGCATAGATGAATTTCATACTTTGAGATATTTTGTACAAGCTTCTTGTTATTAAAAAAAGTTGTATGTATGTATGTGTATATATATGTACACACACACATATACATATACACATTGGTACTGCCATCAAAACTTCTTTGTTGTTATAGTTCATCCCAAAGCAAAGAAACCTGTTGTTTTATTTAAGCAGCACTCAACGGCTTTTAACAAACTTGCAGTTTCTGCTAAGATTTTTAAAAATATTTAAAAAGAAAAGCTTGAGGATCCTCTCACCACTTTTGAAATCTTGGTAGGAAGGACTTTGCAGTTACCAGCCTCAGATGAGACCAAAACAATCATCCAACTCTTTCCCTCTGGCAGGGAAAGGGGGGTGGTCTCTGTACCTAGGAAAAAAGTCTCTGTGGAGCTGCAGATCACAGGCATAATAAAGGTCTGTTAAATTTTATATTGTAGTGGATAAGACATTGTTTCACTCCCTGGCCCCCACCCCATTTTCATTTTCTTCTATAAGGAGTTCCAAATTGGAGCCGAAAAGTAATAGCACCTTGAATCCTCACATGCTATCCATTAGTCTTCATCTTTCATCCATAAATAGCAGGGAACCCCAGGTCACTAAGCAATAGGTATTAGGTGCTTTCTATATGTGGACCTGTAACCTAACTGCATCTCAGAAAGCTCCATTTATGAATTCAAAGTGCTGCCATATTAAGGAGTTTACCATCAGAACCAGGATGCGCACCAATGGCTGAGCCATTTTACTTAGTTGACGGGGTCCTCATTTAGAGTCTCCTACTCAAAGTGTGGACTGGGACCAGCAGCAATGGCACCACCTGGGAGCTCATTAAAAATGCAGAATCTCAGGCCTTACTCCAGATCTGCTGATCCCCAGGTGATTGGTCTGGACATTAGGGACAAGATGTGATTTAGAACACTTGTTCTAGATTCTGGCTACATACCAGAACAGTGGAAGAACTTTTAAAAATACTGATGCATGGGTTCCATCTATAGAGACTCTGATATACTTGGTCTGGGATGTAGCCTAGGCATCATGATATTAGAATCACACACAGCCTGTGTGATTCTAATATGCAGCAAAATTTGAGAACCATTGAATTAGACTATCTAATAACACATAGTGGAAAAATTCATCACATTGAGTTACCCAGTTTTCACTGTCTATGTCTGATGTGTTACCACCCACTTGTTTTGTTGACCCATGTTACCTTTTCTTGTGGTGACTACCCCTGTTCCTCCTCCTACCACAACTCAGGTCTGACCCCTTCTGCCTTTCAAGAAAGATTAATCTCTAATACCTTCTTCCGCTAGACCATGTTCTTCCTTCCTCCTTTGAAACCCATATCACTTTGCTTTTAGCTTTTTTAATGAAACTATAGTTTTTCAAACAGTAGCACAGTCATTTATACACATGACTTATCCTTTCTCCTAAGCTGTGAGCTCCTAGAGGACAGAAGCCACATCTGATTCATCTTTGTAACTCTTAGGATCTAGCAAACCTGGCTAAAGTGTACATAGAATGGAGATGGGAGCAGAGAGGATAGAAGACAGAACAGCCCAGATATACTGTCTTCAAATTAGTTGGGTAATATGGGCAAACAAAGAATATATGGCTGGAATTTAAGACCTCGATGAAATAAAGGAGAGAGCTTTGTAAACTACATCAGAGGATGAACAATGGGGATACAAGTTGATAGGGGGTGGAGGCAAGAGAGCAGTGATTAGATCCAGCGAGCACTAAGCATGGTTTTCTGAAAGGAGAAGGCAGAGAAGTAGAGAATAGAGTAGAGGTGAGGGAGTGGGAGAGAAGTGAGGAACTCAAGTTACTCAGAGAATTTTAGAGGCCACACATCCTAGGATGTTGGTGCAGGCTATCATTGAGTGAGTGTGGCTAAGTTCTGCACTTCCATCATTGTTCCTTTCAGTCTTCTCAGAAGTGATCCCCTTTCACACCTGAATGAGCCAGCATGCTCCCAGGTAGTGGTTATGAATAGACACACAATGAGGATGCCTGGTTAAGTTCTTACCTGTGTTTAGTTCATCTTTTAGTAGATCTCTACTTCTTAGTGCATGTCAGCATTGCAATTTATACCCATTCCATATTCATGCTTGGGATTTATATCACATTTTCTCCAGGAACATTGAAGTTCTCTACATAAAGGGGGATTGTATCTCTGCAGGCAGTTGCATAAGTTGCTACAAAAGCAGGAATTGTCACAAAAGTGCACAGGTGAGTGAGGCCTCCAGGGAAGGCCCAGTAAGGTGGCAAGTTAGCAGGCAGATGGGCAGTAGAGTATTTGGGAAATGTAGTCCCTTAATTTTGTTCCAAGGGACCCACAGTCCCAGAGCCTTAGACCCCAGCCGTGGGTAAAGAATAGTGTATTGCATCACAACCTCCTCTCTCCTCCCACACTCCTAATGACAATAAGTAAAATGGCCCTGTTGGCAACATTCAACCCTATTTATCAGTGCCCTTCTTCTTGAAACACTTGCTTCTCTTGACTCCTATGACATTCTACTAGATTTCCACTCACATCTCTGACTGATCCTTGGTATCCTCCACTGCTTCACCATCTTTACCTCATCTTCAAATGCTGGATCCAGGTCTCCATCATGGGCCTTCTTCCACTTTATGTTCTCTTCAGACTTTCATGCATACCCAAGGCTGCAATAACATACACCATGCAGTGTCTGCTCTCAAATCCGTGTCCTTAGCCAATCCCTCATTGAGATCCAAATCTGTATACCAGTCTCACTGGCTGCTCAATCTCAACATTTCTAAAGTTGAACTTGTGATCTTCTCCATAAAATAAAGCCCCCCTTTAATATTTCCCAACTGGAGAAGTGTGCACATGTGTAGTCTATATGTCTCTCCATTGGACTTAGACACAATACTAATAAAATAATAAATTATAAATTAGCTATTAAATGTCTGGTTCCCCCAATAAAATATAAGCTCCCTCAGAGGAAGAATTATATCTTTTGGTAATTTTTTGTTTTATAAATGAGTCAGTGAGCAAATTAATGAATGCATGAGTGAATGAATAAATGAATTTGGCTAGAAGACCTTACCAACCCCATCCAGCCCAGCATTAAGAAATTATTAATTCTTTCATAGAAACATCTATGATAGTGTTGCCAGGGGCAGGGAGGGAGATGGGAGATGTGAATGAAGATGATCAAAAGGTACAAACTTCCAGTTATAAGATGAGTAAGTCCTAGGGATGTAATGCATAGCATGACGACTATAGTTGATAATACTGTACTGAATATTTGAAAGTTGCTGAGAGAGTAGATCTTAAAAGTTCTCACCACACAGAAAAATACAACTGTGAGGTGATAAATATGTTATCGAACTTTTTTTGGTAATAATTTTGCAATATATACATGTATTAAATCATGACATTGTACACCTTAAACTTGTACACTGTTATATGTCAACTATATTTCAATAAAGCTCAAAATTAAAAAAAAGAATTTATGAATTTTCCAGTGGGATATTGCTCTTGAATGCATGCTCCAGAAAAAAGAAAAAGAAAAGAAAAGAAAATGTGAGATATAAACTATCCATAAAATGTGAACAAATAAATAGGGAAAAATATTTATCTAAAGGAAAATGTTTGGGTATAGAAATCAGAAATCTAGATGTAGATTATAACCTTCATATTGCTTTCAGAGCTTGTTGGTTCTAGATTTTCCCACTACAGAGTGAGCTTCACACAGTGGCCTGTTTCACATGATTTCACAGGCAGGGATGTGGCTCTTCCAACAGTTAAAGAGACTGGTCCACACAACTGTATCTCCAAACTGACAACTCCCCTGACTTATCCCTAGCAATTCAAAAAAACTGCCTTTCTAGTAAATCTATTCATTGCTTGATCAAGACTATTTTTTTAAAAAGAAGATACATTCTTTCTTTAAAATACTGATAAAGATGGCATACTTAAAAACCATCCAAGCAATTGAGCCTTCTGAAACTTTTTTTTTCCTTTTTGTGTTTTTTGAAATTCTAGTTAGTTAACATACAGTGTAATAATAGTTTCAGGTGTACAATATGATGATTCGGCACTGTTATACAACATTCTATGCTTATCACAGGTGCCCTCTTTCATACCCATCACCTATTTAACCCATGAATGACCCCACCCTCCTCTCCTTGGCTAACCATCAGTTTGTTCTCTATAGTTGAGAGTTGGCTTCTAGGTTTGCCTCTCTATATCTTCTTTTTTCTTTGTTCCATTTTTATTTAAATTCTATTAGTTAACATATAGTGTAACATAGGTTTTGGGAGTCGAATTTAGTGATTCATCACTTACATATAATATTCAGTGCTCATCACAAGTTCCCTCCTTAATACCCATCACCCATTTAGCCCATCCTTGCCCACCTCCCCTCCAGCAACCCTCAACTATATGGTCAACTTATCTTTCACAAAGCAGAAAGTAATACCCAATGGAAAAAAAGACAGTCTCTTCAAAAAATGGTGTTGGGAAAACTGGACAGCAACATGCAAAAGAATGAAACTGGACCACTTTCTTACATCATACACAAAAGAAATTTAAAATGGATGAAAAACCTAAATGTGAGATTGGAAATCATCAAAATCCTTGAGGATAACACAAGCAGCAACCTCTTTGACATCAGCTGTAGTAATTCCTTACTAGACTTGTCTCTGGGGGAAAGGGGAAACAAAAAGCAAAAATGAACTATTGAGACTTCATCAAGATGAAAAGCTTCTGCTGTCTATGAAAGAAACAATCAACAAAACTAAAAGGCAACCTACGGAATGGGAGAAGATGTTTGCAAATGGCATATCTGATAAAGGGTTAGTATCCAAAAATCTATAAAGAACTTACAAACTCAACACCCAAAAAACAAATAATCCAGTTAAGAAGTGGGCAGAAGACATGAGTAGAGCTTTTTCCAAAGAAGACATCCAGATGACTAACAGACACATGAAAAGATGCTCAACATCACTCATCATCAGGGAAATATAAATCAAAACTACGATGAGCTATCACCTCACACAAGTCAGAATGGCTAAAATTAACAATAGGGGAAACAACAGATGTTGGCAAGGATGCAGAGAAGGGGGAACCCTCTTAACGCTGTTGGTGGGAATGCAAACTGGTGAAACCACTCTGGAAAACAGTATGGAGGCTCCTCAAAAAGTTAAAAATAGAACTACCCTATGACCTAGCAATTACACTACTAGGTATTTACCCAAAGGATACAAAAATACTGATTCAAAGGGACACATGCCCCCCGACGTTTATAGCAACATTATCAACAATAGCCAAATTACAAAAGAGCCCAAATGTCCATTGACTGATGAATGGATAAAGAAGAGGTGGCACACACACACACACACACACACACAGGAATATTACTCAGCCATTAAAAAGAATGATATCTTGCCATTTGCAATGATGTGGATAAAGCTAGAGCGTATTATGCTAAGTGAAATAAGTCAGTCAGAGAAAGACAAATACCATTTGATTTCACTCATATGTGGAATTTAAGAAACAAAACAGATGAACATAGAGGAAGAAAGAAAAAGAGAGAGGGAGGCACACCACAGGAGACTATTAACTATATGGAACTTTTTTCACAATAAGTCTTTAGGTGTGGAGATTTAATAGTGTAAAATAAGCTCATGAAATTTAAAATCAGTTCACATGTCATAAACACTTAATAAAGTGAGTGTGTAGAGTATTGTGTTGGGCATTTCCCCAAATTCTTTTACCCAGTGCTTTCTTTTAGCATCAGTGACATGACTGCCATCCTGTAATACTCTGCTCTTTGAGAGCAGGTTATGGGTTTCTACTTTTGTATCCTCCATAGCTCAAGCACTTTGCTTTTCAAAGAATAGCACTAAGTAGATATTTGTCAAAATCAATGTTATCAACAGTTCTGGTTTTTATGAGGCAGTTCTGCTTCTGCCCATCCCTGTAACCCAGGCTGTCACTAACCACAGACTGACCCCTGGAGGACATCTTTTTCAGGTCCATCATCTTCACAGCATTGCATGTATTGGACTTCACCAGATTCCCTGTCCCCATCCAACCACATCTCCCCCATTTCCTGAGCCATCTGAAATACTTTCTGTGAAGTGCTGATAGAATGTACCACTCTGTGAGAATATGGTGGTTGCTCATGGTTTCGTTTTTTTAGCTTCCCAATTAATATAGTTATAACTAGTTGTTATTAATAATGTAACAACAATTAAAATAGCTACCATTTATAAAGAAGGGGTATGGCACATGGTATATTAACACTAATTATTGGATCATTATAATTACCAGTAATGATGACCATTGTTATTAGTATTAAGCTTGAACTGAACTGGACTTCTTTTTTCTCCTTTTTTGGTATTATCTCAAATAAGCTATTAGAATTATAGTTATTTCATGTCCACTAGTTGATTTGAAATAAATAAACAAATTGTGTGTGTAGGTGTGTGTGATTTCAAAGCAACTCAAAAGCTTTACAGAGTTGGTGGTTAAGGAGCTAACTTCTGTGACTTAGTCAAGTTATTTAATGTTGCTGAGTCCTAATTTTCTCATTTGTAAAAAGGAATAATTATAGCACCTAACTCAGAATTTTGAAGATAAAGTGACATAATAAATATCTATTGTGTTACATAATAGCACTTGCTAATGTATGTTGTTATTTGTTTTTTATTATTACTATTTTTTAAAAGAACTGGAAGAATGCAGAAATGCAAAAAGAAAAGTAGTCACCATTTAATTCCATTATTTAACCACCATTAACATTCTAGACTATATACTTCTTATCTTTTCCTGTTTATATGTATGCCTAAGTATGTTAAATTTTTATAAAATTAGAAATTATTATTACCACTTTATAATTTGCTTTATCAATTTACTTTTCTATATCTAATATAAAGTCTTGTATATAATATTATTCATTGCATATTAGCCCATAGATATGTGTTTTATAATTTATTCACTGGATATTTAGATTTCTTTGAATTTTTCACTCTTATAAACAACAGAAATCTGATATAACTTGAATATACACCTTTTGGTACATATTTAATTAATTTTTGGCATAAATTTGTAGGCAACCATTTAATAAGCTATAGAATATTTAAAAATTGACACTTTAATTAAGACTTTAATTTCCATCAATAGTGTATGAGACTTCTAGTTTCTATATAATATTCCCAAGCCTGGGGCGCCTGGGTGGCTCAGTCGTTAAGCGTCTGCCTTCAGCTCAGGTCATGATCCCAGGGTCCTGGGATCGAGTCCCACATCGGGCTCCCTGCTCGGCGGGAAGCCTGCTTCTCCCTCTCCCACTCCCCCTGCTTGTGTTCCTGCTCTCGCTCTCTCTCTTTCTGTCAAATAAATAAATAAAATCTTTAAAAAAAAAAAAAATTAAAAATATTCCCAAGCCTGGGTAGTATATATGTATATATTTTTTATTTTACCCAATCTAATGGCTTCTGTGCAATATGGGAAAAGTCATTTTAATTCTAATCCTAGATTCCCAGCCTGTAAAACTAACTAATGGGTATAAAATTCAGAAATATTGTCACAGGTCCTAAAGTTTATACTGATTCCAGTGCTGGTTGATGCTCAATATTTGAAGTGTAGCTCAAATGAGAAAGGACTGTGGTGAAGTTGGGTTAATACCCGAAGAGGCTGAAGGGATGACTATTGAAGAGCATTCTTGTGAATGTTGTAACTGTCCAGACTATCCCAGTGTTGATCCCACTTGCAAATTCTAATTCAGAGAATGATATAATTAACAGTCATAATTCAAATTTATGATAATTTTTATTGCTGTCTATCAGGTAAAATGTGTACTTCATAAGGGCAGGGATCTTTGTTTTGTTCACTCATCAGTATCTTAAGCACCTAGCACAGAACTTGACACACAGTAAGGGTTAAATAATAAATGTCTATTGAATGAACAAATAAACTGGATGAAGCTACCGTATACCTGTCAAGAGGCTGAATGACCTGGTAACTGGCAAAATTCCCTTCCCAGCATGAGTGTGAGTAAGCTGCCATGATTGAGGCCTCTTGGATTTGCCTTTTCCCAACAACGATGCTGTGTCCCATGACATACCCTTTCTCAGATATGTTAATACCTTCAGCCTAGTTAAGATTCGGCCTCCCCACTATAGTCCACATTCTTCACAGTGATGTTGGCCCTCTCTGCTCAAACCCATTATGTCTTAATAATTATAACTCAGAGGGTAGTATTATTTCCAAGTTCTTAGGGATACCCCATTGTTGCACCTTTGTACAACCTAGAACCACCACCTAATAGGAGAGCTGTGAATATATTATATGGGATAATATATAATGTAAAATATAGAACTATTCATCTAGGCACTATTATGTAGTGGTTAAAAGCCCAGGCTCAGGAGCCAATTCTCCACAGTTCAAATCTGGATTTTGCAACTTAAAAGCTGTGTCATCTTAAGCAAGTTACCTGATGACACTGTGTTCAGTTTTCTCATCTGTAAAATGCAAATAGTAGTTTCCTTATAGGATTAATGTATGGATTAAATGAGTTAGAGCATGTGAAGAAATATGAATAGTAAGTAAATATTACCTATTTTGATAAATATTATTAGCAGTAATAATAACCTCATTGAGAATGTACTGTGTGCCAGAAACCAAATGTACATTGTCTCAGGTAATCCTTAAAACAATTCTATGGACTAACTATTATTGTTATCACTATTTCATTAATAAGGATATTGAGGCTCAGAAAGTTTTAGTAATGTCCTAAAACCGTATACCTGGTGAGTGGTAGAACCTAGATTTAACTGCAGATGTGTCCAAAATATTTTCTCATGGAGAAATTTTTTTTTAACAGAATCTGAAATATCTGCATTTTCATTGACAGTATAATTTCTAATATCTGTTTTCTAGCCTTTTTAATCATGATCACAACCTTAGAACATTTTTCAAGATATTAACTTTCAAAGCATGTGAATATTTAAACATCCATCTATTGACCTGAGGATCTACAATTTCTAAAGACTCTTAGAGTCACTTATAGTGATTTTACTATGGTCCAGTTCACCAATCTCTGTATTTCCTCTACTAGGATTTTGGCAAAAATCAGTCAGTTAAATAAATAAATACAATTTAAAAGCTATAGGGTGGCAAATGATGACCAGGACAGACAAGCTGTGTTCCATGGTGTGAGTTTGGTAAGCTTATAAACAAACCTTTTATAATCTCATGAAAAGAATAGCTATCCTTGCAAGATCAAAATGTCAACCTTTCAGGATTCATTTTCAACACCATACTGAAGTTACAGGAGCTCTTACCTAACAGTGATTCTGTACCCAGTGTGGAAGTCTTGACATTAGCAGTAGTAGAGACTCCTCTGTTGTAAAGTAACTGGTTGACTGCGTGTGCTGTGTGTGACCAAAATCCTTCTCATTGCAGTGACAGACTTGAAATTTGAACACTTTTCAGACATCCCTACCACACAAAACAATGAAAACTGAAAAGCAATCCATTTACAGATGTTAACCCAGCTGCTGTATTTGTGGGCATAATTTACTATGACATATTTGACAGATTATTCTTTATGTCCTTGAGATTTATTTATTTTCATTGAAATATGCTATAAAATATTGTTATCTTTTTCCAGGTAAATGAATTGGGATATTTGGTTAAAGTGTCTTTCATAGTCGAGAGATTTAGACAATGTACTGAGAGCTAGCATGGCCATGAATTGGCAGAGTGGTGGTAATTTGTGCATGATGCATATTCAGGAAGCACATTAGAATGTTAGCTATGATAGCATGGGTTTGCACAGGATTCAACTTGAATTTGAAGATCTTATTTTTCTCTTCAACAGGTTAATTATGTATGGCTTTGTGAAAGCTATGGTATATGCTGGCCAGTTGAAAAATGGAGACTTCCATTTCACTGACTGTTTGTTTTTTGGTTCACTGATGTCAGCTACAGATCCAGGTAATTGCTCAAATAGTATGTTTTTTTTTTCTTTTTAAGAATCAAAAATTTAAATTAAATGTTTCTCTAAAGACCATCACCTGAGTCTACATCATAATAATTCCTTATTCCTCTTTACTTGCAGTATTAGTGATTAAAGAAAGAAAGAAAGAAAAGAAATAGGTGAATATCCTAATAGCTTTCAAAAAGATGGATCTGAAAACAATTTCAGTAGTGGGAATTTCAGAATTTAAAATTCATTACAGCTTATTTCTCTAGAATGTATAGACATTTTGAGCTATAGACCTTATTTTTTTATCCAACTTGTCTTCTTTCAAAAATGATCTACTGAATTAAAGGGTAAAAAATAGGGGCGCCTGGGTGGCTCAGTTGGTTAAGCGACTGCCTTCGACTCAGGTCATGATCCTGGAGTCCCTGGATCAAGTCCCGCATCGGGCTCCCTGCTCGGCAGGGAGTCTGCTTCTCCCTCTGACCCTCCTCCCTCTCATGCTCTCTGTCTCTCATTCTCTCTCTCTCAAATAAATAAATAAAATCTTTAAAAAATAATAAAATAAATTTAAAAAAATAAAGGGTAAAAATATTTTCAAAAAGATTGTTTATGGGCACCTTGAGTGGCTCAGCTGGTTAAGTGTCTGCCCTTGGCTCAGATCATGATCCCAGCGTCCTGGGTTTGAGTCCTGCATTGGGCTCCCTGCTCAGCGGGAAGTCTGCTTCTCTCTCTCCCTCTACCCCTCGCCCCTGCTCGTGCTCTCTCTCGCTCTCTCTCTCTCTCAAGTAAATAAATTAAATCTTAAAAAAAAAAATTGTTGGGACGCCTGGGTGGCTCAGTCGGTTAAGCGTCTGCCTTCGGCTCAGGTCATGATCCCAGGGTCCTGGGATCGAGTCCCGCATCTGGCTCCCTGCTCCGCGGGGAGCCTGCTTCTCCCTCTGCCTCTGTCTCTCTCTCTGTCTCTCATGAATAAATAAAAGAAATAAAATCTTTAAAAAAATTGTTTACTATGGAGCTTTTCAAACACATTAAGGGTAGGGAGAAAAAGAATTGTCATATACCCTTCAGCAATTACCAATATGGCCAATATTTTTGTCTATACCCCCCTATACTCCCTTTTATCATGACTGGATTATGTTAGAGTAAATCTCAGACATTATATCATTTTATTTGTAAATACTTTGAAAAATGAGCATTGCTATTATGAAACCTAAAAATATTTATAATTATTCTTTAATATTATCAAAGAGCTAGTCTCTGTTCAAATATCCTCAAATGTCTTTTTATCATTATCATTATTAGTTTGTGTAATGGTTAGGGCCAAATAGGGCTGCACATTACAATTGATTAATATGACTAGTGAGTCTCTTTTAATTTATATGTTCCCCCTCCATCTTCTATTTTTGTCAGTTATTTGTTTGGGGGAAAAATAGGCACTTTGTCTTGTGGTTGAACTGAATATGGCTCCTTAAAATGTTCCCTTATACCACATATTTCTTGTAAAACTGATGGTTAAATCTAGAGGTTTAATGAGATTTATGTTCATCTTTTTGGGCAAGATTACTTTATAGGTTTCTATAGGAAAACATCACATAGTGATTAGTGACTCAGCTGTCAACCTGACTCATCACACTATTGTACAGTTTCTCCAACAAAAACCACCAGAACACACCTGTAGCTAAACAAGATGTGTTTATTACGTGTTGTAATGAGGGAAAATGCACACCAGAAGAAACATGGAAGCTTTCAGAAGGGTTAGAAAGGATTCATTACAGGCTTGGGCTTATGTTTGGTGATTTTAGGGAGGGTTTAAGGAATTGGAGCTTTGCTCTGGATAAGAGGCTGTCAGGAAACAGCAGTAATTGCACATTTTAGTAAGTCTCATGTAGAATGAGGGAAGACTGGATTGAACCTAAAGTTAAAATTGGTAAAGAAGTAGTGGCCTCTTACAATAGCCAGGATAGAGGGATGTTTAGTTAATTTTGTAGTTTAGACAGTGTTCATTATTTCTGTTAAGACATGATTATGCAGTAGTCTTATTTTTGTCTTTTTAAAAAGATTTATTTATTTATTTGAGAGAAAAAGAGAGCACTCAGGGGAGAGGGGTAAAAGGAGAGAGAGAGAGAGAGAATCTTAAGCAGACTCCACACCCAGCATGTGAGCCTGACTCGCGGCTCAATCCCACAACCCTGAGATCATGACCTGACCCAAAATCAAGAGCTAGACACTTAACTGACTGAGCCACTCTGACACCCCTGTATTTGTCTTGATCCATCATGGTCATAGAGTGACCTTGTCTGATGTTGTTCTGTGAAATTGTCTGTGTGCAGCAGGAGAACACCAAGGCTCAGATGATAATACTAGGTCAGCCCCCAAACGTCAGGGGCTGTTTTGTCTTTCTTAGAATAGCCCTCTGACCAGTGGTATTGGCACCATGTGTTTGTCTGTTGTAAATGCAGAATCTCAGGCTCAACCCCAGATCTACCGAATTGGATTCTAGAATTTAACAATATCCTAAATTTATCCATACGCACATCAACGTTTGGGAAGCATCACCTTTTAGAATTCCCCATTTTAGCTAATGATTTTAGTATGTATTGATGGTTGCTGCTTAGTTAGTCCAGTGTTAATTAGGGGTTACAAGCTAGTGGTATGCTAATTCTATCCTACCTTTTGTATTTATTAGCTGGTACTCTCCTATAAATAAGTGGCTTTCCAGATCAACTACTTAAGTACCCCATGATATCATTTGAACAAAAAAGCAGGATAAATGATTGATTCTTTCCCTTTATTTACTAATTTTCAAAATAATGAGTTGTTTCCTTAGCATCCTCCACATATGATCAAGGAGATTTTTCTTTTTTAAAGTATTATTTCAATACATGGATTTTAACATGGTTGATATGTTTCAGTCTACTGCTGTCATTATTCTTTTTGATGTTCAGAATACTCCAACTTGACAACTGAGAGCTCCTTCAAGTTTCTCCTATATTCTTTTGTCATGACCCCAGTGGTCTTTCATAGGTTTCTTGTCTTTGGGTAGGACTAGATGTTCCAACCTTATTTTGTGTGTTTCCTGTACCCTGACTTGGAACCAGCCATTTATAAGAGGGAAATTTATTTAGAGACCAAAATTTGGGCACTAGGGGTTTTCATTGCTATTGGATTGGTCATTGTTTCTAGATATTTTTATTTGTTTTGAAGGAGAAATAATATCACAAATTTATGTTAGTATTTTCAGCTCAAATTTAGGATTACAGAAATTTTACTTAACTGCCTTAAATTTTTATTTTTTCTTCTATCTACTTTTCTTCTTCCTATTACATATATAATTTCTTATTTCCTTAAAATAAACATTTTCAAAATTATAATATGCACATTATTATTTAAAAATATGATTATTGAAAACTGCTTAAGATTTCATTGTGGTTCTTTTTAATCTTTGGATATATCTGACTAGGGATGAACAGTTAAAAATTACTGTTTTAACAGCTCTTGAAATCATTCCTCTATGGATTTTATCTTGTGAATATACAATAATGTTCATTTGTTTCATTTTGTTTTTGACTTTGTGTTAAAATTAAAGAGCTATAGAATTCCAAAGTGAAAACCATAGAACCAAAACAAGAGACATCTGGCTTCTATTCCTGTCCCCTCTACCTTAACGTTCCAACCATTTTGGTTGGTCTTTCATTTGCCCTTCTATTTTTAATCTAAGTAAATACACAAACATACACATACTCTACTATATGTTATTATACACATGGTTCTTCACCTTACTCTTCTTTAACAGTATTTTAGAGAGTACTCCACAGCTATATGTAAAGATCTCTCTCATTCTTTTTTATAACTGCGGAGTACTCCATGGCTTATTCAACCAGCTGTCTGTTGATAGACATTTAGTTTTTTTCTTATCCTTTGCAATTATGAATGGTGTTGTAACTAATAACACTAAAATAAATACCTTTCCACATTTTGCCAATGTTTCTTTGGTCCAGATTTATAGAAACAAGTTAAAAGGTAAATGGATTTTTCCTAGGTGTAATTTTCCTAGATGCCGAATTCTTCTCCATAAAGTTTGTGCCATTTTGCCATCACACCAGCAACATATGACAGTACCTATTCTTCACAGCTTTGCCAATGCAGAATTCTATCACAGTTTTGGATTTTTACTTATATAGTAGGTGAGGATTTGTGTCTCCCTCTGGTTTGACTTAGTACTTCTCTTATTGTGAGTAAGGCTAAATCTTTCATATGTTTAAGGGACATATGCATTTTTTTCCTGAAAATGAACCCTTTATAAGATGGCTTTGCTCGAGTAGGGTTATTAATTTTTATTTTGCAAGCTTTAGAAGCCTTTAACGTATTAGAGATATTAACCTTCTGTCTGCAATATAAGTTACAAATATTTTTCCAAGTTTTTTACGTTTTATTTTGTTTATGGTATGGGGGAGGAAAAAATGTTTTAATGTATGATGTTGACTCATTTCCTGGAAGAAGATGAAATAAAAGTAGGTCTCAGATTAGGAATTTGTGGTATAGACTAGAGGATCAGAGCCTCAGAATAGTGTAGAGGGACAAACTGCTCTATCTTCAGGGTTAGAGATGACCCAGCCACCAGGTCATTGCTAGAAGATCTCATGCTACACTCTCATAGCCCCAGGGAAATGTAGAAGTTCCTTGGTAGTGATGGGAAGCATGAACTCAAGATGAAATATTTTCAACCCATCAGTGATTTCAAGTTACTTAAGGTTGTTCTTTTCTGTCCATATATGGACATTTTGCTTTTAATGGTCAGGTCCCATTTCTTGTCACAATTGCACAGATCTGCATGTTGAAAAGCATTGCATCCACTGTTTCCTGGTCCCAATGCCAAAGGCCAAGTTTGTTGCATTCTATTGAGTTAATCAGCCAGCTCCAAGCACAGTTGTATCATGTTAAAGCTTTGCTCCTTCTGTGGCTGGTGATATCTATGAGGTTATGTTTACATGACACAGGAAAAGTGATTGAAATAGAAAAGTAAATCCAACTTGGTAAGATGGATATTTATCTGCATTGTGTCAAACAATTGGGTTGACTAAACTTTTTAAAATACAGAATTGACTCACAGCCATAAAGAGAATCCTAGGAACCAAATCTACTTCCAAGTCTGGTACCAGCTGTGCAACTTTGGGTACCATTTAGCCTTTCTAGATTTTATGAGTTCTTGGAAGTGGAAGATATTTGATCTCATTTCTCCCAACCCCTTCATTTTACAGATGAAGAACTGACTTTTCATCTATAAAATGAAAAGTTTCGACTAGAGCCCTTTCCAGCTTTAACATTCCCTGTTTCTTATTTCTGTAAGATTGGTTTTCATTTTAAAACAAGATTTTGTTTTAAAAAAAAAAAGTTAAAAATCAACCCAAAGCCCCCCCCCACACACTCCAGGCATTCTTGGGTTCTAACCCTGATTCAGCAAATGTTAGAGAAGATCTTACATAGTAGAGACCCACACATGAACAGGAATACTTAAGCTTTCTTCCTTTACTAGCTAATTGTTATATTAAAACACCCTGAACCTACTCTGCTAAATTGGTGCAATTTAAGATCTTCAACAACCTTAAAACACCTAGTTAATCTTACCCCACAATTATTCATTTATTGCCTAAATTATTGTGACTCACTAATTTATGAAAGAGAACCTATGCTCTCCAGGTCTGACTTTTCTTGGCCTTCTTTAAATTAATTCTTTCCCCTTTAGCCTTAGCTAAATCTTAGCCAAGTGTTATTAACTATTCATATTTTTCTTTTATAGACACATATTTAAACTTAAATCTAATTCTTCCTGCATGTTTCTGACTCTCCTTGGCTAATTTTCAGTTTACCTCCAGTTAGGATGATTTGACTATTATTTGATTGATTTAATTTCCTCTTTTCCTCACTGACAGAGATCCTGCTGATGGTGTAAAGGCCATCAGCAGCACTTAACAGAAAGTGGATGATTAAAGGCAGAGCCCCCAAAGAGATCATGTATGGTAAATGGCAGAGTTAGGAGAGAAGAGAAGCACTTAGAAGGCTTGATCAATGAGCCAGCTCATCTCTTCCAGTGTGTTTAGATAAGGGAAAGTAGGAGGGTGGGGGAGAGGAGAGAAAAAATAAACAATATGGCAACAACTGGAAATGATGCTTTAGTTAATATCCTTCAATTTACAAGTGGCCAAAGCCCATAAGGGAACCCTCTAACCTCATACTATCTTCCTGTCTCTTTCATCATTGACTTGGGTCTCAGTTTGGTAAATTTGACTATCCAAGATAGTGATTTTCATTAATAAGTCTAAAATGTCCCTTTATATAGAGAGTGGGTAAGATAAAGAGAGAGGTCATTAAGGTGTATAAAGACACTTTGGAGTCCCAGTGTACCCATGTGCTGTTCCTCAGCACATCAATATTGTTGCTGTCTCAGCACATTTACATTTGTTGTTTCTCCCTCCTTGCTTTCTTCAGGTCTTTGCCCAAATGTCGCCTTGATGAGGCCTTTCCTAACCATCCTATCAAAAATTATACCCCATCTCCTCTGCTGCACACTCATAGACAAATCATGATGCTTCCCATCCCCCTTCCTTGCCTTATATTCTTGTACAGCACTAGTCACTATTGACCTACTATTTATTTCCTTATTTTTTTGTCCCCTGTGAGGAAGGAGCATTTTTTTTCTGTTTTCCCCCCATTTTCCACTCTTATATTTTTAGTATCTAGAATAGGTTTTTAATAAATACTTACTAAATTAATGAATTAATATATTTGTAGAAGAAACTGCTAGAGCAAAATGTAGAGCTTGAAAAGGAGTCTCTTCTCAAAGAGAATGTGAAGCATTTGAATATTCCAGATCACTCTCAGAGATAAGGAGTCTCATGACCCCAGGAGGGACAGTGACTCAAGACGAGGGTGGAACTCGCAGCACATGGCTGAACTTCCAACTGAGTGGCAATATTGGTTTCTGTCCTCCAAAAAGGATATATTCAACTAAAACAAAAAATATGTGTCTTTCTTCTTGTCTGGCCACACAGCCAATATTTCTTTCTCCCTGTTTACCAGTTGTTCAGTGGCTTAAAAATTTCCAGAGCACCAAGCCATAGACTGTAGACTTGCAGAAGCAGTTATAATAGTGTGGGGTTTTTGTTGTTGTTGTTGTTGTTGTTGTTTTGGGGGGGGGGTTGTTGTTGGAAGATGTTAAAAATAGGAGCTACCTTTAGGAAAAGGAAAAATTCAACACATTATTAATCACTCAGAAGATGCCAGAAACTCATCCTGGTATTTACAGGGCTGAGATTTCTTTCAAGGTCTGCAGGAAGCCACTCATTCAAGCACATTTGGGCTGTGCATTTTCTTACTTCATCAATTTCTCTGTTCCCTATTTGGATTAAAATGTCTTCATTTTATATGATGCAGCTGCATTGAGACTCAAATACAGCTGTGCTATTTTGAACTCCAGAAGTATTAGCCCAGTATTTAAAACTAGAAAATAATTCTTACTTCATAGACTTGTCCTATTTTTTCCAAGAAAATTAATTCAGGTTGTCCTGTTTTAGGTAAGGCTTACTAAAAAATTCTTCTGTCCAATATGATGGCTACAGGCCACATATGGCTACTTGGAATGCGGCTAGTCCAAGTTGAAAGGCTATAAGTATAAAATACACCCTAGATTCAAAGACTTAATATGAAGAAAAGTTTAATATCTCATTGATAATTTTTACATTGATTACATTTTGAAATTATGAGATTCATTTAATATTGAGTTAAAGAAAATATACTATTAAAATTAATTTACCCATTTATTTTTACTTTTTTAATGTGGTTACTAGAAAATTTAAAATTATATACGTGGTTTACATTATATTTTTGTCAGACAGAACTACTATAGAGCAATATAGATATGGAACGGTTGTTAGTCAAAAAATATCCTTTTTTTCCACCTTTGTTATTATTGACATATAAATATGTACATTTAAGGTGTACAATGTGATGATTTGATACCCATATATATTGCAAAATGATCACCACAATAAAGTTAGTTAACATCCCCTCACATAATTACCTGTGTGTGTGTGTGTGTGTGTGTGTGTGGTGGCAACATTCATGATCTGCTCTTTTAAAAACTTTCAAGTATATATTATAGTTTGGTTAACATATTAACATGCTATATCTTTCTAAAACTTATTAATCTTATAATTGGAAATTGATACTTTTTGACCAACATCTACCCATCCCCCCCCAACTCCCAGCCCCTGGCCACCAACATTCTTGTTTCTATTGCAATGAGCTCAGTTTTTTAAGATTACATACAAAAATATGATCCTTAATAAAAATACCACAACAATTTTAAGTCGAGTAGAAAAATTAAGCACAAATACAATGCACTGCACAGATTATGGCATTTTGGTGAAATATAGGCACTTTATTTCTATGATTTTGAACTAGTATGTCTGAAGTTTTCTTTCTAATGTCTCTTTTTCCAGTCCTATTTTTCTGCTCCAACACATAATAACCCATAAACTAGCTTCACCCATGCTTCAGAAATAAAGCAAAGAGAAACAAGATTAACGCTCTGTATGATTTAAATATCATGTATGTGCCATTCAAAACTATACATACTGCAACCTCTGACTTGAGAGAAACAGATTAAATAAGTTCCTGTCCAAGTGTCTCAACTGTGTTTTTTTCCTTAGTTGAAACATAAATCATAGGTTCCTAAAGTCTGACAATCTGAGTTGTTTTTTTAATGCCCATTACTGTTTTGTTTTATAGAGCTTGTCAGAAATCCAAGAAACTTGACATTTATATTATGTTACCCCTGTTTCAAAATATGTTGACACATTTAATGGCCCTAAATTGGGTAGACTCAATAACAGAAATAAATATTTGCCTCAAAGAAGTAAATAGAAACTACCTGTGTGGCCAATTGGGAAAGTACAGTTAATAATTCTTCTCATTAAGTTAATGTACATTATTATTCAATTCTCCAATTAAATAAGTCAAAATATATCTAGTACTCAATAGGATCCATTTCTTTTTTTTTTTTAGAATTTGTTTTAAATAATCTCTACACTCAACATGGGGGTCAAACTTATAACCCGGAGATCAAGAGTTGCACACTCTCCTGACTGAGCCAGGCAGGCACCCCACATTCCTTTATCTTTAGCATCATCAACATTAAGTAACATTTAATGATTAGATCTAAGAAAGCATCTACAGATCTCAAAATATAAAAATCCTGTCAAATTTTACACAGGGCATAGTATATATTTACTGAATAAATAGAACAGTCATTGAGTATTAAGAACACTGACTATGGAGTGGGATAGGCCTGTGTTTAAATCTACATTCTGTCTGACCTATTTGAGCCTCAGTTTCTCCATCTATAAAATGAGCATAGTAGGACTTTTTAAAGATTCTTTATAAGGATTACATGAGATAATTTTATTATTATTATTAATATATTGTTATTTTTATCCTATACTAAGATGAGGCTGCTATTTTATACTCAGCAAGTGAGACATGCACAGTTTTGCCTGTTTTCCTGGTAGCAGTAATGGATTTCCATGAATCTATATTCTTGGTTAATAAAATGCTCCCTTGACCAACTAAATTCATTTGTGACTTGCTTGGTTAGAGTTGGGAGCATAATATATGCAATATGGTAATTTTGCTTTTATAAAACACAAATATACTTTATATTTGTTTTCAGAGGTGGTAGATAGTAATATGTGAAAGCAAATCTCAGACATTGTCATTTTATGCACATGTATTTTGTTATACATCTCTATAATTATGGGCATTGTTCCTATGTAACCATAAAGCCATTATCAAACCTATAAATTTTCCATCATCCATTGGTATCATCTAGTACCTATCCACATTCAAATTTCTCTGATTTTCTTTTTATTAAAGTATAGTTGACACACAATGTTACATTAGTTTCAGATGTACAGCATAGTGATTCAACAATTCTATACGTTATGCTATGCTCACCATAAGTGTAGATACCATCTGTCACCATTCAATACTATTACAATGCCATTGACTATATTCCCTATGGTGTACCTTTCATCCCCATGACTTACATTCCACATGGAAGCCTGTACCTCTCTCTTTCCTTCACCCATTTTGCCTATCCCTTCACTGTCTCCCCTTGGGCAGCCACCAGTTTTTTTCTCTGCATTTGTGAGTCTGTTTCTGCTTTTTTTGATTCTTTGTTCATTTGTCTTGTTTTTCAAATTCCACATATAAGTGAAATCATATGCTATTTGTGTTTCTCTGTGTGAGTTACTTCAGTTATCATAATACCTCTAGGTCCACTTATGTTGTTGCAAATGGCAAGACCTCATTCTTTTTTATGGCTGAGTAATATCCCATTGTGTGTGTGTGTGTGTGTATCTCACATCTTTTTTATCCATTCATTATTAATGGACACTTGGGTTTCTTCCTTATCTTGGCTATTGTAAATTGTGCTGCAATAAACATAGAATGGAAACCCAGAATTGATAAATAAAGAATAGACATACTTGAGTATATAAAAAATATATTTAAATAATAAAGGATAACCATTAAGAAAATCAATAAGCAGACAACACATTGGGGTAAAAGCATTTAAATATAGAGGACCAAGTATTACTATTTCTTTTTTTTTAAGATTTATTTATTTATTTGAGAGAGAGAGAACAAGCAGGGGGATGCAGAGGGAGAGGGAGAGAGAGAATCCTCAAGCTGACTCCCCACAGAGCACAGAACCGGATGTGGGGCTCCATCCCAGGACCTTGAGATCATGACCTGAGCCAAAATTAAGGACCTGCCACTTAACCAACTGAACCACCCAGGCACCCCCAAGTATTATTATTTCTAATATAGAAAGAACACTTTAAAATGTCAATCTGGCAATAAATAACAGAAAAATGGACAAAGATTATGAAGAGGCAATTCATAGAAGAGCAAGTCCACTTGAGGTACAAATATGCAAAGTTGTTCAAACTCACCAGAAGTCATAGAAATCTAAAATAAAGTAACAGCATGTCATTTTATACCTAGCAGTTTGGCAACAACTGTAATGCCAAATAACAGTCATTGATGGCAGGGAGGCAGGGAAAAGTAGACTGTTACACATTTCTAGTGAAAATTTAAATCATTAACATACTTTTGGAAAGCAGTGTGGCAACAGCTATTAGAATTTAAAATACATAGTTCCTTCTGACCCAGTGTTCTGACTCCTGGATCCTGTCCCACACAAGTAAAAATATTGGATTCTTAATAATGTATGGACAAGGCTGTCTATTGCAACATGTTTTTTAAGTGGAGAAAAAAAACAAAAACAAAAAGGAGCAAAGTGAATCCTATCAATAAGGGAATTGTTGGAAAGGTTGTAGGACATCGATAAAATATCATGTAGCCATTAAAGAGGATAAATTAGTGCTCTTCCAGCTGACTTGAGAGATACCCAGGAGGCATTGTTGACTTTGTAAAGCAAGATGTAGAAAAGTATATATAAGCTATGATTCCAATTTTTAATATATAGACAAATATGTATGTGTGTATATAAAGCAGAACTCACGGGGTATAACCATAGAAATTGCTTTTTTTTTTCCTCCCACTTCTCCTTCATTTTTTATTTTTAAATTTTTTTAAAAAATTAAAATTTTAATTCCAGTATAATTAACATACAGTGTTGTATTAGTGTCAGGTGTACAATATAGTGATTCAACAATTCTGTACATTACTCAGTGCTCATCACAGTAAGTGTATGCTTAATCCCCTTCACCTATTTCACCCATCCCCCGACCCACCTCCCCTCTGGTAATCATCAGTTTGTTCTCTTTAGTTAAGAATCTGTTTTTTGCTTTGTCTCTTTTTTCTTTGTTTATTTCTTTGGTTTCTTAAATTGCATATATGAGTGAAATCATATGGTATTTGTCTTTGACCTACTTATTTCACTTAGCATTATACCCTCTAGATCCATCCATGTTGTTGCAGCTAGCAAGAGCTCATTCTTTTTTATGGCTGAGTAATATTCCACTGTGTATTTACCCATTACGTCATCTATTGATGGACACTTGGGTTCTTCATCCATTCATCTATCAAGGGATATTTGGGTTGTTTCCATAATTTGGCTATTGTAAATAATTCTGCAACAAACATAGGGGTGTATATATCTTCGAATTGGTGTTTTTGTCTTCTTTGGGTAAATAGCCAGTAGTGGAATTACTGGATGATGTGGTAATTCTATTTTTAATTTTTTGACTCCATACTGTTTTCCACAGTGGTTGCACCAGTTTGCATTCCCACCAATAGTGCACAAGGGTTCCTTTTTCTCCACATCCTTGCCAACACTTGTTGTTTCTTATGTTTTTGATTCTAACCATTCTGACAGGTGGGAGATGATATCTCATTGTGGTTTTGATTTGCAATTCCCTGATGATGAGTGATGTTGAACATTTTTTCATGTGTTTATTGGTCATCTGTATGTCTTCTTTGGGGAAATGTCTGTTCTTTCTTCTGCCCATTTTTAATTGGATTATTTGTAGGTTTTTTGGTGTTGAGTTGTATAAGTTCTTTATATATTTGGGATGCCAACTCCTTATTAGATATGTCATTTGCAAGTATCTTCTCCCATTCAGCAGATTGTCTTTTTATTTTATTGATTGTTTCCTTTGCTGTGCAGAAGCTTTTTATTTTGAGGTAGTCCCAATAGTTTAATTTTGCTTTTGTTTACTTTGCCAGAGGAGACATTTCTAGAAAAATGTTTCTATGAATGATGTCAGAGAAATTACTGCCTCTGTTTTCCTCTAGGAGTTTTATGGTTTCTGGTCTGACATTTAGGTCCTTAATCCATTTAGAGTTTATTTTTGTGTATGTTTAATAAGGTTATCCCATTTCCTTCTTTTGCATGTAGCTGTCCAGTTTTCCCAGCACCATTTGTTGAAGAGACTGTCTTTTCCCCATTGCATATTCTTGCCTCCTTTGTCATAGATTAATTGATCATATAATCGTGGGTTTATTTCTGGCTTCTCTGTTCCATTCTCTCCCATGCTCCTTTTAAAGTATTCGGTGAGGTTACCTTTTTTTCCATCTGCTGGATAAAAATCTTTGGTCTTTAAGTTGCAATTGGAGTTTCAATTCAGCAGTGAACATTTCTAATCCCATATAATACTGGAAGTTTTCAATTTAATTTAAGACTCTACCCTACCTCCCCTAGCCTGTTGAAGGCAGGCTGCCTACCTTTGGGAGAAGAGATGTGGTTGGGTTCTTTATTCTTTCTCATGCTTTTCATCTACCCCTTGCTGGATGCAGTTTCTGACGCCTGCAAAGGTAGATGCAGAGATGAGGTGAGGGAATTTTTTATTTGATAGATAATTAGCTACCATCAGAGCAACTGGACAGCCATAGCCCATTAGGTTTCTCAGGTGAGAGTCAAAGAGTATTTCACTGTGTCCCCAAACTCTAGTCACATTGTAAGCTGTCTGATGGCCTAGCCAAAGTCCCTCTCCATAGGCGTGAGATTCACAAGTAGCAAAACAACTCCCTTCACAAATCTTAACCTCTAGGCTAGAGTCTAGAGAGAGACACTTTCTCATTCTTAATGTAGGTGAGAGGTTTAAGGGAGTCATGTAACTTATTTTTGGATAAATATTTTAAAATTGTGCATCTTATTGTTGAACGTGTAATTTTTTTTCTTTGTTCCTTAAACTTCTGATTTAATGTCTGTTACAAATGCGTGTGTATGCTTATTACAAAGAAAATTTTAATATAAAGAGATTTTGGTGGGACATATACTAGATTATAAATTGGGTTACTTAGGAGGAGGGAAGGTATGAGTTTAGGAAATGAAGAATTGTGGAAAAGGGAGTCATGTTAAAAAGGAAAAGAAAAAAGGTAATTAAAAGAAGCACATCTATGTATGTAAAAAAGAACTCTTCAAAATTTCACAGAAATGAGAAAATTAACCAATCATTTTTATATTGTTAGTAAATCACTGAAATGTGATAAGAAGATCTTAAAGGAAAATCATCCAACACAATATTTTATTGCACATGCCATGAAGTAAAAAAAAAAAAAATTCAGTGACTTTGTGTATTACATGTAAGTCACACATCTTGACTTGCTCTGGCAGCTAAAGTGTGCTAAGAATCCCAAGTGTTTGATGAAGCCCTGAGTACTGGATGTTGGCTTTCATAAGGAGACTACTGGCTCTTGTTAATTGAATTTAGAAAATTCACTCTGGCATTATCCTGTCTGGAGCCTAAATTAAATGCATGGATGATAATTCATTTATTGAAATTAGAAGCCAAGAGGAATATAGATACAAAGTCAAAGTTTCTGCTTTGCTAATGTTGAGCCCAACCAGCCTCTACTTGACAAGTGTCATGGCACCATGCTATTTTTATTACCGGGAGTTGGGAGATCTGAGGTCTAGTTCAGTTCCTGCTACTAACTCACAGGGCAAATCAGGTGTCTACATTACCTTTCTAGGTTTAGTTTCCTCATATATTCTAGAGGAATTAGATAATTGCTGAGGTAATTCCTGCTCTACTTAGTGGTTCTCCAACTTGAGCGTACTTAAAACTCACTTGGAGAGTTTGTTAATATGCAGATTCCTGGGCTCTATCTCCAGATACTCTGATTCAGTAGGTCTGGGATGGGGTCCAAAACTGCAATTCTAAGTGTCCAGGTGATGCTGTTGATGCTAGTCCAGAGACCTGATGGATATAAGAATTGGTGGATGGAATATTTGCATTTCGGACTAAACTAGTGAATTATGGAGTGAAGCCGGCTCAGTACTGATCTCTGAGACTTCCACCTCTTGGAGTAGAGACCGCCCTTCTGAGATGCCACCAGTCCACCTGTCTCCTGGCATTCTCCATTACCCAGTGTTTCCAGTATATGCTACGTAAAATCACAAATAGGTGTCACTCTAATTTGGGGGCAAATTGGTCCTGAGAGGAAGTGTGAGTTAGGACACTGGAGAATATGTCACCAGCTCCTAATTTTGTGGGTTAAAAATCTAAGAGAGCTCCTAGGAAGTTATCGGCACAAAATGATCACAGTTAGGGATGGATAATAAACTTTTTTTTTTTAAGATTTTATTTATTTATTTATTTGAGACAGAGAGAATGAGAGAGAGAGAGCACATGAGAGGGGGGAGGGTCAGAGGGAGAAGCAGACCCCCCGCCGAGCAGGGAGCCCGATGCGGGACTCGATCCCGGGACTCCAGGATCATGACCTGAGCCGAAGGCAGTCGCTTAACCAACTGAGCCACCCAGGCGCCTGGATAATAAACTTTTAATCCCAAGAAGAACTGCCCCTAAAAACAAAATAGGCATGTGATGGAGTAGGAGGGTTACCTAAAAATGAAGTCAAGATAGCGTCTTCTAGTGGCCGAATTATCCTGGATATTAAAAGTGTCTGCTCATTAAAGCAAGATTAGTGTCATGGGTGAATGGAGCAGTACGTTTTAGTGCTTTAACTTCTCTGAACCTCACTTCCCATGTCCTTAAAATAGACACTGTAAAAACAAAACAAAATAGAAAATACCTCCGATTTCTTCACAGAATTGCTGTAAGACCAAATGAAATGCTGTATAGAAATTTTTTTGTAAATTGCTAACTTATTAAATAAATTTTTACTAACAATGAGTTCTTCTAAGTCACTTTATTGGCTTTTTAGATAACACTATCATAGCATTCTTATTTGTTTACAATTGAATGTAAAATTGCCAGATATGCATTGTTTTCTTAAGTAGCCATGATGAAATAACTGTTTTCTCATATTTCATTACTTGTTTACCCACTTTCATAGTCAATCTCCAATATAAAGAGATTTAAAAGAAAAACATAATTGAATTATATTTATCTTAATGTGGATTCCCTACTTTTTGTAATATCTTCTATACATTTAGATATTTAAAATTCCAAGTAGTTTCCCTATGCTTCCAGATGCTGCTCTTTGTAGTCACCTGAGGCATTACAAAATGTTGCATAAAGGCTTGTATAATCTATTTGAATTATATAAATCATAGTTCCTCTGATAGAATAATTGAGCATGGGTGTTCTAGGCTTTATTCCCTGCTCACCCATCCCTCCCCACTCCACTCTACCCCAACCACAAATTATAAAGCCAAATTCAGGTCTGTGTTTGGGTTGGTACTTCACTGCTTTTTAAAATCAGTTCCACTGTTTCTCTAATGAAAAGCTCCTTTTATTCGTAATTGGACTGCCAGTCCAGACCCTGAATCACCATATATAGCTTATCCCACATAATGTGTGTCTACAGTGACCGCTGACCATAGCCATCCTCCGAACACATGGACACAAATTATGGCTTCTCATCCTGCAGGCCAACCAAGGGTGGGGTTTTCCCTGTAACAAATTCTCCAACTTGGCAAAATGATTAGTATTGTCTCCTCGGCGTAATCAGATAGAAGCACTGGACAAATGTGTAGCATTGAGTTTTCATCTTTTCTGTTAACACTTTGAGGAAATAAGAGTCTTCCAAAATGAGAGACGTTTTTATACACTGTACTTGCAAGTCACTATTTTCATTCAACATTTAAGTTGTAGGGGGGAAAAAAGCCACCTTTATCCTTTAAAGTTTTCTGCGGTGTAACTATTCCAGAGGCACACAAACTATCTTACCTTTGATCATGTTGATAATCTGAAGACCCTTTCTATTTGGGGTTACTATGGTTACGGCTGCACGGGTGATGTGTGAGCTGCACTGCTGTTTTGATAAAAATAGGTATTAACCACCAGTCATAGTGCTTCTCATTTCACATCAGTTCTTGCAGAAGAACAGCATATTAAAAAAAAGAAAAGAGGAAAAAAGCCTTTCCAAAGAACCATGAAGGAACATCTGCATAAATAATGGTGATTGGTCATGTGTATAAAAATATTTTTAATTAAATTCTTTTTAATTAAACAGGGCATTTTGCTGAATCTTTGTCTGTTATTTGCACCAAGCTTAGCCTTGAGGAAGATGGCTGATTAACAGACCCAAGAACCTATAATTAAAAGTAGAACTGTTATTTTTGGAGGAATGCCTCTCCAGTAAGGGTGACTTAATAGGGCTGTCTCATATTTTTTCATTTGTCCTTGAATTCTCTGGTTAGAATTTTGGTTTTTTTTAACATAGGAGAAATGATTACCAACATTGTCATAATCAGAAGAGTTTTTATTTTTCAGCTTAGTTTTCCTTCAGTCCCTTTGATCACACTCTCACTGTCGTTTTTCAATATTTCATTGTGGTCTTCATCTATTTCTTTTGTTTGGGTCATGTCTTCTTTTTAAAGTTATATATATTGTATTTTTTTCACCTCTGGCCCCCTCTGCCTATGCATTTCAGAGTTTTAGACTACAGTAAGTTTGTGGTTTCTCGTCACTGGTATTATCAACATTCTACACAGGAATTCAAGAGAAAACTGAATAACTTTCTCTTTGCAGTCAAAAATACGATGTAATGTACAAAGTAGTTCCTTCAGTACCAGTCTGGCTTAGAGAACAGAGACAACATTCATTTAATATCTGCTAAGCAGCATAGGAGGAGACTGAGATGGTTGTATGCCCACATTCTGAAGGAAAAAAAAATGCTTACACATAGTTTAAGGTTCATGTCCTTGAACCATTTGTGCAGTTATTTGTGGACAAAGTTGGGTGACTCTACATTTAGTATCATACTTGGTAGAGAAGTATTGTATTAGTGTTGCTGTGGGAGAAGGGAAATAGTGAGGGAATATTCAGGGTCTTTTCTCATGCTTTCATTGAATTCCCAGAGGAAAAAATTACACCTCTGAGGAAGTCAGAGGATATTAGACAGCGTACTTCCCATGGAAGGCAACAGGCTTCTGGAGACTACAGAGCGACCGGCCATTTTCACTATGCAGTGTGTTTCAAGCCTGCATACGGTGTCATTTAACAGAACTCAACTGCATTTTCTGTGTCTCTCCAATTCCATATTAGGTGCACAGGGATAGTATCAGTTTAAAAGCCTCTACATAAACCTAGGTCCATAAAACACCATCATAAACCCAGATTCTATTCTTGAACAAATTTACTCAGAAAAAAAATAACAGCTTAAATTTATATTGTGTATCTCTTTCAAAGAACTCAAGACAGCTTCCACACACAGCACTTCAGTTATTTTCACATAGTTTTCTTGGGTAGAGAGGATGCATTTAAGTGAAATAATTGGGTGCAGAGAATTGTTTTAATTTTCTCAAGATTTCATAGTAAGTTAAAGAAAGATTGATACCAAAGCCAGAGCCTCTTTTTCCTTAGATTTCTAGACTGTGGTTTTGCAAGATACTAACAGCCATATGATCAAAATATATTATTGACTTTAGCTAATTTGCAGCTAGTTCTAAAATCAGTAACATCTTTATTCGAATTACCCATCAAAGCAATGGTGCACTTGAGTCAATATTTAGAAGCAACCCAAAGCCACCAATTGGCAGCAAATGAAAAGCTCCCTCTGAATTTTCCTGCTTCGGAGTATGTCATCTAGTGATAACAACCATTAACTAAGTGTGTACACATATATCATCTAATTTGATCATCACCACAGTCAATTATCTCCATTCTAATAAACTGAGGTTCTAAATGCATAAGTGGTTTATTTAAATGTACAAGGCTTACAAGTGCCAGAAATGGGAGACAAAGCATGTCCAATATTCTTTTTTCTAGACCACTGCTACTTCTCAAAATAGAACAGTGATGTGCCAATTAGGCTCAACACAAAATGAAACTCAATAGTCAAGTTCTCCTTTTTATGATTAACTTCACTTAGCAAACATTTATTCAGCACCTGCTATGTAGTAAGCACTGTAGGACTGGCTGAGGGAAAGGGCAATAAACCAGACACAGATCCTGCCCTCAAGAAGTTCCAGTCTAAAGGGGGCTTTAGGGGCATCTGGATGGTGCAGTCTGTTAAGCATCTGACTCTTGGTTTTGGCTCAGGTCATGATCTCAGGGTCTGTGATATTGACCCCAGCTTCAGGCTCCACGCTCAGTGTGAGTCTGCTTGAAATTCTTTCTCCTTCTCCCTCTGTCCTTTGTCCCCTCCCCCCAAATAAATAAATAAATCTTTTTTTTTTATTCTTATGTTAATCCCCATACATTACATCATTAGTTTTAGATGAAGTGTTCCATGATTCATTGTTTGCATATAACACCCAGTGCTCCATGCAGAATGTGCCCTCCTCAATACCCACCACCAGGCTAACCCATCCTCCCACCCCCCTCCCCTCTAGAACCCTCAGTTTGTTTTTCAGAGTCCATCGTCTCTCATGGTTCGTCTACCCCTCCGATTTCCCCCGCTTCATTCTTCCCCTCCCGCTACCTTCTTCTTCTTTTTTTTTTTTTTTCTTAACATATATTGCATTATTTGTTTCAGAGGTACAGATCTGAGATTCAACAGTCTTGCAAAATTCACAGCGCTTACCAGAGCACATACCCTCCCCAGTGAATAAATAAATCTTTAAAAAAAAACTTTAAAGAGGGCTGTAGATACAAGTTTAAAACATAAGAGAGTGATAGTCCCAGCAGCTTTGTAAACACAGAGAAAGGGCCCCACAGACCCCGGTACCACTCTGGTGGGAGGGGCCTGGGAGGGCTTAGGGCTTTCCTCACCGTAAGCCAACATTTTGCCTGATTGAAGGAGATAACCTGTCATTTGGAGGAACTATGAACCATGTTTCTCTCCAGTAAGAGACGGCCCTACAAGCAGTGGTTTTCCATTCCCATATAGGACCACAGACAGTATGACTTGCTCAAACTTAGCAAGATCTCCCTGGGCTCAGACACCACTGGGGGTGTCCTGACTTGATAATCCTGGGGCTCAGGGTTAAGGCAAGGAGGGCACATGCACTTGCTAATATAAGAACTCTCTCCTCACTCATGCAGATAAGAATCAAACTTACAATCATTTGTCCATAACACTAGTCTGTACTTGCTGTTGTGTAACCTCTGATTTCAGTGTTGCATCCAGGCTCCATCAGCAAAATTAGGAAAACATATACACTCCACATCTGGAATCTTTAGTTTGGAGTCTGAGTCTGAGAGCCATAGAATTTTAGCTTTGGAAGGACCTAAAAGACAAACTCACTCAACCTCATTTTTAGATGGGAACCCTGAGTCTCTGAAAGAGAAAGTAAATGCCCAGGGAACAAGAATTAGGTATTCTTTCCAAGTGCAGAAATTCAAGAGGTAATTTCTTTTTTTTTTTTTAAGATTTTATTTATTTATTTGACAGAGACAGACACAGCGAGAGCAGGAACGTAAGCAGGGGGAGTGGGAGAGGGAGAAGCAGGCTTCCCACAGAGCAGGGAGCCTGATGCGGGGCTCAATCCCAGGACCCTGGGATCATGACCTGAGCCGAAGGCAGACGCTTAACGACTGAGCCACCCAGGTGCCCCCAAGAGGTAATTTCTGAGAGAGGGAGTTAGAGAAGAGCTTCCATGGTTTCTCTGCTTGATAATATCCATTTTTCTCTCTTGAAGTGATTTTTGAGGGTAAAAGAAGACACACACAGGTAGAAGATATCATTCCATCTTACAGTGACAACCCTCTGATGGTTTTGATGACATGAATAACAGTAATCATACCCACCATTAATTGAGCTATAATTTACCAGACCCTTTACATGAATTATCCCACTTCATTGTTATCCAAAAACCTATGAGGAAGGGTTTTTTGGGGTTTTTTGTGTTTTTTTTTATCTCCACTGTACTGACGAAGGTTACTGAAAGCTTAGTGAAGTTAAGTAACTGGCTCAAGATCACCAAGTTTATTTGCATCACAGCTAGGATCTGAATACAGGTTGGTTTTACATCAGAGTCACGTTCCAACCACTATCTCTATATTGGGACAAAGTTGTAAATAGCGTGGTCTTGGCACAAAGGTCTTTCTTCATATATCAAAAGCTCAGGTATAGAAAATCAGCTCCACAGAACAGAATTGGAGAAGATAATAGATGACAACCTACTATATAAATGCTTCAGGATATTGAAAGTGGATAAAGCAAGACTCCAGGTGTTCTGAGGATGAAATTTCAAGAACACACTGAAAAACCGTTTGGAGCAATTCAATGGCTCTGTGGACAGCTGGGAAACAGCTGTGGCTGACAGACCTCTCTGGCTCGCTGTTTTGGGGAACAGAATGGCTCTGTTTAAATGAAAGCAGTTCATTCTCAGCAATACTCAAAGACAGACCTGCAGGGCAGAAGTTTTGAAAGTCAGCGTCCAGCCCACACGTTCCATTTATGTGCTAACGAAGATGTTGCACATTGTGGCAAATCGGATTTGGAAATTTCTTAGTATTTCCTTGGACAAGAAGCTGTCTGGCTCCCTCTAGGGCTCAGCTTGGCTGACTGAGGTCAAAACCATGGAGGAGTAAGGCAACTAGAGAGTGAGGTTGAAGATGGCACTTATTCTTACGGTTGTGTAAGTGCAGAGTTAGTGCCTGCACAACCCTGAAAGTGAGTGCCTCCTTAAGAATGAGATGCCTAGAGGAGCCAGGAGAGCACCCACTAGTAGCTGATTGGGATTAGGTCCTCTTGCCCTACACAGCCTCTCAGTGGCCCCTTGCTTTAGAATTCCTTGCAAAGTGGCTTCCTTCCTAGAACATAGCCAAGAAAGGACAGAGACTGACCTTTTACCTGGGTACTACAGATAAAAAGCATTGTGTTGTTCAGTTTATTATTTTGAACTGAAATGGAGACAGCTTTTTAAAACAAGTGCTGCCAGGTCAGTGAGTGAGTGGGCAAAGAAGTGACTGATCACAGTGGGAGAATACAAGAGAGGCAGGAGCTGGTCTGCCCCTCAAGGGGTTAGTTACATGGTGCATGACCTTCAGGAGTCATTCATTCATTCACTCATTTGAGCAACAGAATCAATTGTCTACTGCTTGCCAGAAACTATAAAAGGCATTGGGGAATATATAGATGAACAACTGATAACCAGTGATGACCAACTTTGTATCAAGAGAACCAATCCATAAAAAAGTTAAAATGCTTGCAAACTATTTTTCAGGGGGGTTGTTTTGTTTTGTTTTTTTAATGCTGCTTTCACATAAGAAAATGCATTAATCTACAGTCAAACTTCTGCATTCTTATATTATTTTCCAGTCCAGAAAGGATTACCATAGAGGGCTAAAATTTCAGATATGACAAAGCTAGTTCATGCTGCAGTATCTGATGTAATATAGCACCTCTGGAACTGTTTTCTTTTTCTTTCCTTGACTGACCTTGTAAACTACTGAACTGCAAAGTGTGGCCTGCCTCTTGATATTATATCCTCTAAAGTCCAGAGATCTTCCCACTGCAAAGAAGATAAATCACAACATTTTTTAACACAAACGAAGAGCTTCTTGGTTGGTGATAATGCCATTTCTCAGTAATTCAAGAGTAAGAGCAGCAGATTGACTGGGGCTGGCTAGGGGGTGGGGAACACCCACACTCAGCATCAAGCAGAGTTGGTGCTTAATAAGTATTTGTCCCAGTGAAAGAACTCCAGGTGGAGTTGTCTTGGCAATGGCTGGATATGGGAGTCTGTAGTTGACAGAGAGAAAGGAATGGGCTGGAAATTAAGAAGGCTGGGTGTGGATGAGATTGCCCAGGACACGTTGGTAGAATGAGAAGGAAACTGATTAGTTATTCCTAGGCAGCATTTGTATTAAAGTGATGGGTTCACAAAAGAGTGAGAAAGAGAGGCTGGAGGGGCTGAAGGGAAGCAAACAGAGGCTAGGCTCTCCAGTGTAAAAAAAGAGAGCACTTGGGAGACCTTGCAAAGGTCTACAGTGCCCTATACTAGAGGGCTTGGCAGTCTGGAAGCCCAGGGAGGAAGTCCTGAGAAGGGAGTGAGGAAGGGAGGGGTCCTCATGTATTGCCTCCTGAGCTGTGGGAAAAGACTCCGAGTTCCATGCTTTATCTCCTCATTAAGTTTTGCCAATTTTTAAAATGGCTTTTTTACTTTCTGATTCTACAAGGAATCCATGCTTATTATAGTAAATTTATAAAATACCAAAGAAAAGGTTTAAAGAAGAAAAATAAAAATGGCCATTGCTTGCTTAAAAGCTGCTTTATTACTTTTGGCTTGCTCTCCTCAGACTTGGTTTGCCCAGTTGTGCTGACCCTCCATCCTGGTTTAGACTTTGTTATTCCTACCTCAGCACCAATTCTTAATGCTGACCATGCTCAGCAGTGTACCCCAGATAGGATAAACACTGGAAAATAAAGTGATTTGATGAGCGATAAAAGAATACATTCTGGGTAAATGAGTGATTTTTTAAAAATTTATTATTTGTCAGAGAAAGAGAGCACAAGCAGGGAGAGCGGTAGGCAGAGGGAGAAACAGGCTCCCCGCTGAGCAAAGAGCCGGATGGGGGACTCCATCCTAGGACCCTGGGATCATGACCTGAGCTGAAAGCAGACGCTTAACCCACTGAGCCACCCAAACATTCCTAAGTGACTTCTCTTCTACCAGTGGTTGGGTAGGGGCAGGGAGGACTGTGGCTTATGAAAGGTTGTTCTAGCCACATCCTTACTCGGTAACTCATGTATTAAAAAGTCAAATGCCTGGGGGCTTAACCTGCCCATCATTTTGTAGTTCCTTCTGTGAGAGGGGAGCAGAGTGTACTGGTTTGCTAGGGATGCTATAACAAATGACCACAAACAGCTTAAGATAATGCAGATTTATTATCTTATACTTCTATAGGTCAGTAGTCCAGGTTGATTCAACTGGGTTCTCTACTCTGGATCTCACAAGGCCAAAATCAAAGGTGTTGATTGGCTGGGCTCTTAAGGGAAAGCTGTAGGAAGAATCCACTTCCAGGCTCATTCAGGTGACTAGCAGAATCTGTTCCTTGCACTTGTGGGATGGGGGTCCCTGTTTCCTTGCTGACAGAAAGCTGTGGACACCCTTGCCTCCTAGAGGTCTCTCTTCGGCCCTTGCAGGTGATCTCCTGCATCTCAGAGTCAGCAAGCGTATGGTATCTTTCTCACACATGAAATCTTCCTGGCATTCCTTTTTTTTGAGTCTCTTTTCTTCCTTCTCTTCAGTTGCATCTCTCTGACCCCAGGCAAAGAAGTTTCTCTGCATTTAAGGTCTCATGTGACTTCGTTGGATCCACCCATATAATCCAACATAATCTACCTGTTTTAAGGTAAACTTAGTTACATCTGCACAGTCTCTTTTGCCATATAAGCTAATATATGCACAGCTTCCATTAGTGTATAGACATCTTTGGGGGACATTATTCAGCCTACCACACAGAGTGATGACAGGAATGAATGGATTCATGATATGATTTCTCTCCTGATGTCTTTTTTTTCCCCTTTCTCTCTCACATGCTCAGTGTAGACTCTTTTCAATATTACTTTTGTTCACTCTTAGCAGTTTTGCTAATCTGCTTAGAAAACAGGACTATTCACCCTTTACTTTGAAACCTTCCTTATTGTCCCTCAGGGTTTTGATCCACAAGTTGAGAAATTATAGTATATGACACTATTTGCTTCATATATTTTTGTAGCAAGAGAAAAATTTGTTTGTGAGGCCCACTTATTTGATGTGCACTGTGGTCATGACTAACACAATTATCTCTTTCCTTACAATTGTTACATTTAATGGGTCACAGTGATATCTTTACCCCCAAGTGTTGATTTCTTGGGACTCACCCAAATTTTGGCTGCTTTATGACTCCACTGATCTTTTCCCTGAATTTATTTCATGATTTGTAGGCAAACCTTTGTCTACCATATTCATTTTTAAAATGGCAAAATGCTTAGGTCATAATCCTGATTGGAGAATCTTTGTACAACAGGGTGAGTCATCCTCACTCAGATATTGGGCATACTGCAAAGATTCCCCATTAAACTGCACCATGGCTCATTAAACACCATTGGTGAGAAAATTGGGTCTTCGTTAAATGTTTATGTTCTGTGCTAATGTTAAATTTAGAATATTCCCGTTGTAGGTAACTTTGGGAAAAATTTTAAAGTACTAGATAAAGTTCCAGCAGATTTCAGTCTATAAATTCCCAAACACAAAATCTGGAAAACATCCCCCAACACCAGATTTATTCTCAGGTTTCTCTCTTTTCAATCTTCATATAAATTATTTATTTTTCTCTTCTCATGCCAAACGTCATGATCTTCAGATGACCTTTTTATATTCTTAGTGACTTCTAAGGACCTTACTTTTGGTTTCTAAGCACAAGAGAAAGTAAATTATTCTGGAACACCATTCAGCCATGTTTGAAGTCAAGGAAAAGATGTGTGATTGTCAATGTTTTGATTATGTATCTACATATTGAAGAAACGATCTCTGTCCACAAAGCACTTACATTCCAAAAAAAAGACTTAAACAAGTACAAATACTAATGACAGAAATGTGATTCCAGAAGTGTACTAGTGGAGTTAATGTGAAAAGAATAATTTTCCTCATTTAAGAGTTCATAGAAATCCTCTACGTGCATGCCAAAAGAATCAGCTTGTTACCGTGTGACAAGAGATAGTAAGATCTAGGGAGCCTTACTCAACAGGAATCCAACATGAGAATTAAGCTCTACAGAAAATTATTTGAGGGACTATTTTTTCCCTTTTCATTTCTTTACAAGATGATGCTTAACTTAATGCATAGAATATAAGTTAATTCATTACATACAACAAATGCCTTAGGACAATGCTTCTCAAGCTTTTTGTTGTCACAAGCCCTTTACAACTCTTCAAAATTAGGGAAAGACCCCAAGGAGTTTTTCTTTATGTGTGTTATATCTATCAATATTTACCATATTAGAACTTAAAAAATTTTAAAACATATTTTGTTAATTGAAAATACAATCATAGGGGCACCTGGGTGGCTCAGTCGGTTAAGTATCCAACTCTTGATCTTGGCTCAGGTCATGATCTCAGGGTCGTGAGATCGAGCCCCATGTTGGACTCCATGCTGCGCGTGGGGCCTGCTTAGGATTCTCTCTCTCTCCCTCTGAGCACCTTGCTCTCTCTCTAAAAATAAAAAATAAAGAAAATAACAACCATAAACCATTTACATCTTAAATAACATATTTTTATGAAAAATAAATTAATTTCCAAAGCAAAAAAAATTTACTAAGAAAAGTTACATTGCTTTATGTTTTTTTAATGTGTGTTGTAAGAGAAGACAGCTGGATTCTCACATCTGCTTCTGCATTCAGTTGTACTGTCCTGCTTCATATAGCCCCTGGAAAATTCCACTGTACACAAATGAAAGATTAAGAATGAAAAATACAAATAGCATTTTCATATTACTCTGAAAATGGATTTGACCTTGGGGATCTTCCTGGATAGGTCTCAGAAACCCCCAGGGGTCCCTAGATGATACTTTGAAAGCATTGCCTTGGGGCATGAGAGCTTCTTTCTCCCAAGGATCCTTGGTGAAGAAGACTGTAATCGTGTTATTGCATATAGTATTTTCTCCACTACTAACTCTGTACCAAAATGATATATTGATGGCCAAAATAAAATTACAATATTTTAAGGCTAAATCATTCATGTTTTGTGTAACTTCTCATTTAGAATTACCTCAATGAAGTAACTTCTAGTGATTAGCTTTCTAGATCTAGTATTGTTTCTCTGATCTATTTTAGAAGGTTGAGGTTTTCTAGTTGTATTTCTGAGATATGATTAGCAGAGCTTGACTGGCAAAACCAATTTGTGTACTTATTTTGCTGCCGAGTCTCCACGAGAAGGTTTAGGCTCAAAAAAAATTCCAGTATTTCAGCCTGTATTCAGGATACTTCAATTTTTTTGGAAGCTTCCTCTTGAAATCTCACTATGTACAGTATTTCAGAAAAGTGGGGAGAGTTACAGGAGAATTTCCTCTTCCATCAACCCTCTGAGAAAAAGAAAACACATTTTCACAATACTCACTTTTAGAATTAGAAAAATGCTACCTTGCTTATGAGAATTCCAGGGTTTTCTACCTGTCAGGCCTGACACAATTCTGCTGCACAAGCCTGAGATATTTGATTCTCCATGTGTCAGGAACAAATGTCATACATACTGATTTGCACAGAAAACCACAGAAAGCACTCTCCAGGGAAAGCCAGCATTTTGACAAGACTGAGTGATAACTTAGAACAACAGGGGTAAGAACTATTGTGTGGAGTTGTCCATGGACCCAGGCAGATCTTGTGCCAGGTTACCGAGAGCTGCTGCATTAAAATATCATTTGAAATTTAGATTCTTTGCAAAACACCAAAAAAATACGGGTCAGAAAGCTACTAATGGAGATCCTAGGGAAGAAACTGTCACTAAATCACCCCAAAGGCTTAGAAGTGACTGAAAGAGAAAGAGCATTGGAAAAGTGGCCAGTTAAAGTACTAGCATTAAAAGAAAAAGAAAAAGGAAAATATCTTTTAAGAATCAGCACATGGATGTATTGATGGGGTCCGGCAGTCATTATCTGTATTATTATCTCCAGTTATGCTTATTATATTTGAGATGAGAAAATATTAGTTTTGGGGTGCCTGGGTGGCTCAGTTGGTTAAGCAACTGTCTTAGGCTCAGGTCATGATCCTGGAGTCCCGGGATCGAGTCCCACATCGGGCTCCCTGCTCAGCAGGGAGTCTGCTTCTCCCTCTGCCCTCTTCCCTCTCGTGCTCTCTGTCTCTCATTCTCTCTCTCTCAAATAAATAAATAAAAAATAAATCTTTAAAAAAAAAAGAAAATATTAGTTTTGATGCTATAATAAATTGTAGTAGGGGACAAGACTCTTGGTATGATGAAGAAATTAATCAAAATATCATATTACTTTACTGTTGGGGCTTTTCTCTTGAAGAATGAGAATTACCCTATATATAACCTTAATAATTTTTCATAAAACTTGAATCATGCCCCCCCCCACCAGATATTCTGGCCATTTTCAACCCTCCTTTAGCCTCTAATTCATGTGCTGGTCCCCTTGCTCTCAGCAAATGATCTTGCTTTACTGAGAAGACAACTTTATTTCAACCCTTCAGTTGGTCTCTGCCTTCTCTGGACCTTGTTCCAGCAGTTCCCCTTCTTTTTCCCCTGTCTTCAACCTCTCTTTCCTCTGGCTTATTCTGTTCAACCTATAAGTTAGAAATCTAAGAAAAAGTCTTACCTGGCTTTATACCCCATAGACTACTTTTTTTCTCTCCATCCCTCATCACCAGCTTCTTAGAAGTGCAATCCACACCACTGCCTCATCATTCATGCCCCCCACTACCTCTTGCTGTTTGCTGAAATTATTTATTTTCTCAGAAATCTCCAGTGATTCAATGACATTTCTTGATCATCCACTACTCTCACCTGGAGTAGCTGTGTGTGTGTTTGTGTGTGTCATCTATTTAAGCATAAGGTTATATGTGCTTGTATCCCTTACTACCAATTTGAGAGACCAAATGGGTTTTTCTCTAGCTAAAAAGTCAGGTAGAGAGAGGGTGTATGGAAGAACAGGAACTCCAAGCCCCAAATGGAGTGTTAGAACTTGCCACAAAGAGATAAGTGGAACTAAAGTGTGACAAAGGCAAATAAGACCAAATCCCTGCTAAAATCAGAGGTTTAAGAAATTGGATTGTGTCTCCATCCCTTCCTATCTACATGGTGTCCCGTGTATTCTCCTCATACTCTCACAAGAAGTCTCACTGCTTTTTGGCCAGCCTTGGGCCCAGGTTGTCCTTACAAACCCAACCGGGTGTGTGCAGAGCTGGTGTGAGCGTGTCCACCACAGTTCCAAGAGATTGTCTCCTGGGAAGGTGCCACAGAGTCTTGGACATTCTGTGTAAGATCGAGCCCTGCCAGTGAGCTAATTAAATGAGTTTCTTTAAGAGCTCCAAGCTTAGCAGTAAGCGTGGGTTGCTAATTTCCTGACTCACCTATTCAATTCATTTGTGGTCCCAGCAAATATTCCATCTTGTAGGTTACACTGCCTGGCTTTATTTCGAAGTTGTTCCATTTCTTCACAGGGTAGATAGGAATGTGCAAAATAATAGCTTTTCTCTTTTGTGTGGGATATCGCTTATGAATTAGAGTTCAGTTCTTTGTGCAAAAGGAATTGTGGGAATGCCAGAACAATTTTGAACAAAACTAGATATTCAATTAAAAACCTTTCCCTCCGAAAGCCTAAAGTTCTCACTGGAAAGATGAAGAGTACCTCTCAGCACAGAGGGTACCCCATAACTGGGAGGCAGGGGGAAGAAACACAGGTTCTTCATCCTTATTCGTGAGCCTAGGAAACCTCTCTGGGAGTGCAGATGAGCTGCAAGTCATCTTCAGAGCTTAGAAATACAAATAACTACAGAGACGAAAGTCAACAATAAACCTGCTATGTTAGAATTTTGTAGTTTAAGAATAACTTTACTTTTATTCCACAAGATCCTAGGGAAAGGAAAATGCTGTTAATTAAAACCCCCCAACCGAAGCCTCTTTGTTTTGAGGAGATACAAGGTCTTGACTCTATCTAAGAAGGAGAAAGAGATTACTTAGCAGATAATTGCTACCTTCCCCTCCTACCACTTCCTGCAAAGAGTAAGGGTTGTAGCAAATGTGAACACCTACCCACTACTAGAGAATACATCTCTGCCATTTTGCCTATCATCATTAAGGACCTATTCAGCTAGAATAATGAAATTGATTCTATGGCTGGCAAAATGGGATCTGGCTAATTGTCATGCCAATGCATAACATTTTATTTCTGTTGTCCCTTCTATCCCAAAGCTGGTTGTTGAGTTCAATATTCCTTCCTCTAGGATAATTTTCGGTAAATAAAAAATCTATCTACAGAAATTCATGATGGATATAGTTTCCAGCTGACTTGTTCATGCTTAGGGTCAGGTTTGGCAAATATACCACTTGTGTTTTTCATGCTTCCTCTTCTCCACTCACCCCTTAACTGTAAATGTCCCTAAGAATCTCTTATGAACTCTCTTCCTTGTCTATATACCTTGCCCAAGTGCTCGGCCATTCTTGTGGCTTTATGTTTCATCTGTATGCTTATAACCCCCAAATTCTTTCTTCTGTCTTAACTCTGTATAGTTCCAGCCTTTTATTTCCAGCTTTCTTACTGAAATTTCCATTTGAAATTCCACCTATTTAAGTCAGCATGTCCAAAACCAAACTTACTGTATTCCCCTGTCCACAAACTAATTTCTCTTATGCAGCCCCATCCACTAATTGTCTAAGATTGAAACCTAGAGTCACCCCTTGCTGCCTTTCAAACACCAAGTCTCATCAATTCTCCATCCCAAATATCTTGGACATACAGTCTCTTTTGCTGTGTCCTCTCTGACATTACCTTTTATATATTCACTCATTAAAGCTTTGCTATATTGTAACAGTGTCCTAAGGGCTAGTGACACACAGGGAAGATAAAAATCAATGAATAAGTGAAGTACAAAGCACCATGGCCATTGACCTATCAGAACCCAGGAAGGTGGATATGCTGGGTAAAGCAGGATATACAGGAGTTTGTGAGCCTGAATCTAGGATTCTTTGTATTTCAGTACAGCTAATTTATTGGTAGAACATTTGGGAAAGCCTCTAGCCACATGTCCATTCTGTCCTCTGCCCTGCTGCCTGTGCTTTATTTCCAAAGCTAAAATCAGATTGTCAGTCTTCTGATAAAAATCCTTTCCTGGCTCCCCACTGCAGCAGAACAAGTACCAAACTTCTTGTTTCTACTTACAAAACCTTCAAACTCAGCTTTTGTTCCCCATAGCACTATTCTTTTATACAACATAGTTACTAACCTCACAGTCCATGAAATAGGAAAGGACAGAAATGAAAATGCCCACTCTGCCTTAAAAAATTTACCATCAGTATCCTTCCCAGTCATCCTCTTTACCCCTTTGGCAATCAACTCAGTGGATCATTTTCCTAATGATTGCTTTTCACACTTTGCATAACTGTTTCAAGTATCAAGACACTGAATGGTTTTGATGAACACAGATAATCAGTGTGTGATTATTTACCGTCCTGATGTATGCTCAGAGGCTCCATATAATATGTGTGCATACAGTAGCCAAGCAGCAGGCTGCCAGAAACAAGTCCTTCAGTCCTGCTTTTAGGAACATAGGGTTCATCTTTATAGATGAGTATAATCTCAAGAGAGAAGGAGAGCCAGGTGCCAACCACCTCTCCCTTCACAGGAGTAGGCCATGTAACAACATTCATTCATTAATGCATTCATTCACTCAGTCATTCATGCATCAAACACTTACTGAGCATTTGCCAAGTACCCCGTGTTGCAAAGATGTGCCCTGTCTCCAGGGAGCTCCCAGTGTCTTCTGTGATAAGTTTTGTGATTTCATTCAAATACGGGGATCAAAAAGGAGTGAGCCAGGTTTCTGCTGAGGAATTGGGGTCCTGGGGGACACCTGAGAGGTTTTTAAAGATTGAAGAATGGGGTTTGGGGGAAACAAGAAGTTGTATGTGTGGGTATGTGTGTGTACATTTAAGGAATGGGGGGGAATGGTAGCTCACATGGATGGGAAAGAAATTGCTGCTCTGGTAAAGTGAACCAAAATGCAAAGTTAATTTAAAAACTACATGATTTGGGGGCGCCTGGGTGGCTCAGTCGTTAAGCATCTGCCTTCGGCTCAGGTCACGATCCCGGGGTCCTGGGATCGAGCCCTGCATCGGGCTCCCTGCTCGGCGGGAGGCCTCCTTCTCCCTCTCCCACTCCCCCCTGCTTGTGTTCCCTCTCTCGCTGTGTCTCTCTCTGTCAAATAAATAAAATCTTTAAAAAAAATAAAAACTACATGATTTGGGTGATTTGGGGAAATTATGGCAAGTTCAGTGTGACTTGAGGCAGGCAGCAAAGGGTGAGCAGGGGATACAGGGGGAGATGCTGGAAGATAAGCAGGGTGCAGATTATAGAAGACTTGGACCAAGGAGCTCAAACTTTCTCTGAAAGCAGTGGGAAGCCCAGAGAAATCTCTAAGCAAGGGAGTGACTCATCAGATTTTTTTTTTAAATGAAGGTCCAATGTGGAAACCGAGGATAGATTTGAGAAGATGAGCATTTAATGAATCCTTTTTAGAGGTGACCACAACCAAGGAAAAATCCATGGCTGTGTTTTAGCTAACTCTGCATATTTGTGTGTGTTTCCTCCTAGTGACCGTGCTGGCCATTTTCCATGAACTGCACGTCGACCCCGACCTGTACACACTCCTGTTTGGGGAGAGTGTGTTGAATGATGCAGTGGCCATTGTCCTCACCTAGTAAGTACCAGAACTTGACCTCTGTTTTTTTGACCATGTGAAATATGCTTCCAGTTGGTGATAATTCCCAGTGGCTTTAGAGTATCTTTTCTCTTATGTCATAGAGATGTGGCAATTTCTTTTTTTTAAACAATTGCTACCATAGAAAATCTCTAATAATGGGTATAATTCATTAGGTACCTTAATTTTTAACACTATTAATGAGTTTCATGTTTCCAACCTATTACAAGATACTACCCAGAGGGTAACTTTTTTTCCTCAGGTGCATATATTTAGCTGATTCACTTAGAGTTCCTAAAATGCACATATGAGCTTCCCTCATTTCAAATCAATATCATTTAATTTTTTCCTTTATATAAACCATTTTCCAGATAATGGACTAATGCTAACCATTGTATTTATAGTAAGTTTGACATATTGGAGATAGAACCTGAGAGTCAGACTACTCTTTATTTCTCAATGCAAATGTTATGTATTCTAGGAACACACACATCTTTAAATCCTCATGTGACATGTGAAACTAACAGAGCTTCAACTAAGTGCTAACGTAATTTTCCCTTGATCCTGGAAGAATTTTCTTTTCGAGATGAGAACTGGTGCTCTTTTATATTTAATAAATGCCACTTTGGTGGCTTTCACTATGTCAGAGGTCTCTTCTTGGTTTTAGATTAAGACCAACATTTTGGGCAACTGTCAAATACCCCAAAGGAAAATAGCTAGCTGACAATTAAATATGACAACAGGACTCAATTCAGGGTGTTAATCACTTCAAATGCATTTGAAAATGTATTGTGAAGTAACAAAAGATGTTTAAAAGCCAGATCTCACAGAGAGTAGGAAACCATAGAATAGCACTACTCTTCTACTAGCTGACATTTCTTAAGGCCACCAGCCAAAGTTGCCAGTGAATTCTGCAACTTTTAGGCAAGGTCTTCAAATAAACTTATATTTCACCTGGCCGGAAAGGTGCCTTTCCTGCATTAAAGGAAAATATCAGGTGAATGGAAACTAAGAGCAAAAGCCATGGCAGATTCACAAATGCTAATGGATGCTTTTAAAGAAAACACCAAGAACAATTAATTAGAACATCAGGAATCTCTGTCCAAGAAATAAAAGTACTAAAGGGACATTTGGAGTAAACATTTTTTTCAAATCCGCTGAGTCCCTCATTTGTGCTTCTTGGGCTGCCAAGTTGTAAAAAGCCAAGCAAAACGAAACCACTAAAGCACAGATGAGCTTGGGAAAGAGTCACTCAGCTACAACCAAGGGAGAGTTTGGCCTTTCCACTTTCAACACCATCATTCACTAGTTTCCCACTAAAAATGCAGACTCCAAGGATCAATGTTGATGCTGTTCTGTGCAAGCCCCAGGGGCGTTTGAAACAGTCTATTTATTATCTCTTCAGGTCAATACATGGTTATTATGGCAGTGCCTTTTCTCTCATCTACCCATGCATTGCATGTCTTAAGAAGTGTTTCACACCGTGGCAAGATCTCTTCCTTACTAGGCACAAGACACTTGCCATTCTAGCAAAATCTTACGTTTCCCAGATTTGGCGGTTGAGGTGTTACACAGAGTGACCCCCAAAAGTTCCACCTTTAAAGTAAAAGGAAAACTAAAGTAGAAATACTTGACATGGAAACTTCCACACTTTCAAACTGCAGGCTCCTTCTTCTAGCTGGTGCACCTGGATCCCACTGGCGCCTTCCTTAGCTCTACTGAGAGTGTGTACCTGCACCATCCTGGGTCTGGACTCTCTGTCCACCAGTGCCGTCTGTGGCTGGTCACGTCCTCCACCCTGTGCAATTTTCCACAATGGTGTACCCTTTGCTCACTTGCTTATGTGCTTTTTAAAAGTTTTACATGACTTTCAGACCAGAAGTTCAAACATTTGTCTCTTCACTTTCCTCTTCCTTCACATGAAACTGTTTCCCCTGACACAACTCTCTGCCTGGTAACTCATGCCTTTTCTTACACGCACAGAGTTCGCTCCTCCCCAGCTTGTTTCTGCCTAATCAGGTCTTTCACCACTTACCTCAGTCTCCTTCAGGAACCACTAGCCCACAAGCTGAGCCCCTAATCTAGCCCTGCATGAACCTCCATCAATTCCCTTCCAGCATAGCAGGGCAATCTTGGGTTTGCACTTATATTTGGTGTTTTTTAGATAGTAACTTTTTTTTTTTAAAGATTTTATTTATTTATTTGACAGAGAGAGAGAGAGAGAGAGACAGCGAGAGAGGGAACACAAGCAGGGAGAGTGGCAGAGGGAGAAACAGGCTTCCCGCCGAGCAGGGAGCCCGACGCGGGGCTTGATCCCAGGACCCTGGGACCACGACCTGAGCCAAAGGCAGACGCTTAATGACTGAGCGCCCCAGATAGTAACTTTTTGAACACAGAGTCTATGTGCTTGAAATGCATATTAAAAGTACAAATGAGGGGTGCCAGGGTGGCTCAGTTGGTTAAGCATTCGACTCTTGGTTTTGGCTCAGGTCAAATGATCTCATGGATCAAGGAATGGAGTCCAACATTAGGCTCTGTGCTTAGTGGGGAGTCTGCTTGTGGATTTTCTCCCTCTGCTCCTCCCCGCTGATTATGCGCACGCTCACGCAGGCACATGCATGCTCTCCTTCTCTCTCTCTAAAATAAATAAATCTTAAAAAAAAAAAAAAGAACAAATGAAATCCCTTTTGTGTTTTCCTCCTCTTAGTTCCATCTTTGTGTAGTTTTGAAGTTTAAGTGTAGTGATAGAGCTCTTCTTGTACCATGGAAAAGAAAAGTTATGCATTTTGATGTGAAATCAAGTTTAATAAAGAACTCAAATCATCAACCACTACGGCCCTTGGCACTGCCTCCAGAGCTCCTTTGGAATGGCCACACAATTTCATTTACATTCCCATCTCCCATCACTAAATATTCCTGTTTAATGGGGCACCTGGGTGGCTCAGGCATTAAGTGTCTGCCTTTGGCTCGGGTCATGATCCCAAGATCCTGGGATTGAGCCCCATGTTGGGCTCCCTGCTCAGTGGGAAGCCTGCTTCTCGCTCTCCCTCTGCCCCTTCCCCTGCTTGTGTTCCCTCTCTCGCTCTCTGTCTCTGTCAAACAAATAAAGATAAAATCTTTAAATAAATAAATACTCCTGTTTAAGAACCATCCTTTTCAGTTTTAGTATTTTTAAAATTTTAATTGTTAGTATTGTGACAATACTGTGCTCTAGCATTTCATTCAAATATATAGTAATTTAGCCACATTTTAGATTAAGTCAGCTTTTCTGTGCTAGTCTAAGAAGCCAATGGCAAATTATAATACTGTTTCTTAGGTTAAATGTGCTCTGAGTTTCAGACAACTAACGTATAATCAAATTTGATGACCACAATTATTGTACACAGCAGCAGGTGGTGGATGGTGTCCCTATGGCTTAAAATGATCCAGAATTGTTCATCTTAAAATAAAATTGACTTTATTTAACAAAAAATTTTGAAATTAGCTTGTCTGTCTCTGACCCATACTGTTATTTTAAGTATGTAGGGAATGCCATGCCCAAACATATAGAATGTGTATTGGTTCATAAATGAATGAATTCCACGTGATGGTTTTGCATTTCTAAAGATTGTTTAATAGGCTATGAAGGGAGGCAAAAGACATATTGAAGAGGTCTTGAAGGATGTGTGTTTTTGAATCCTGAACAAAGATATTGCTTTCAGAGGCAGTATGGTGGAGTACAAAGAGCCCTAGATTTAAGTCAAAAGAGCTGGTGTCAGGATTGCTACAGATTAACTGTGCAGTTATTACAGTTGACAGGAAACCAACCCAAACTGGAGTAAGCAAAAAGGGAATTTGTGTTGGCTGGTGTGACTGAAGAGCAGGAGTAGAAATGGCAGCAAAGGACCCAGTGAAATGAGCAGGAACTCTTTCTTTTCTCAACTTCTTCAGGGTTAGCTCCCTCACCTGGTCACAAGTTGGCTGCCAGTATCTCTGAGGGCTGTGCCTTCCTTCAGGAGAATGGAGCAAGCATCTTTGTCCCATTATACCCAGTCCAAATCTTAGTACACTTTATAGATTATAATGCCATTTCAGACCCACTGTGGCCAGAGAAATGTCCTGCATTTATTGGCTCAGCTCTAAGTCATATGCTTCATGAGTTTAAAACTGTACTCATTTTCACTTGAAAGCATATGAACTAAGCCTGGGGAAAGGTAGGATTATTGCTCAGAGTGATATTGCCACAAAAAAGAAGTGGGTGCTGGACAGAAACAAAACACAACCAAACCTAGAAGACCACAACAGTGACTGTATGTGACTATAAACTTTCTGTGCTTGTTTCCTTACCTATGAAATGTAAGAACAGTTGTTCTGTATACATTACAAAATTATTTTGAGCAATAAATAAAGCATTATAGTTGGAAAGACTCTATAATCTCTATAATCTATGTAATCCATGCTATATAAAGATATATATACTTATAATTTATATAACCATTTATATCAATATCTTTCATTCTACTTACACATATCTCTTTGCTTTCATTAAAATGACTAAGGGTAGACCTGCTTCTAGTGAAGCATTCTTTCATAGATACGGCATTTTATGATCCAAGGAATATAGAGAATAACCATTTTCACATGTGATTTCCCCCACAAAGAATGAAGCGCTTAGTTAAGGCATACTTTCTAAAGTTGATAAATCAAGAAATAGAGGTTGAAGCATATTACTGAAAGTTATAAAGGCACTCACAACCAAAACTGATATTACTCATGGGAGTTAGTTGGAAGAGGGGAGAGGGAAAGGAAGGGATAAGTTAACTAAAATGTCACATCTCTCATAATAATAAATCAATATATACTATGTGGAGTTGATAAATCAAGAAATGGAGGTATATCCATATTATTTAGAGTCATAGGACAATCATCAGAAGAACGAAAAACATAAATGGTTAAAGGAGATACTTTTGCTTTGTAGAACTCTGATTTATACAGAGGGGGGAAATGTAATTTAACTCTTTATTTTGTATCTTTTTATACTGTTTGAATGTTTGAATTTGTTTGAATTATATCTGTTTAAAGTATTCTTTAGGTGATCAAGGTATCAAAAGCAGAAACTAGAAAAGAAAAGCCAATTTATTTGATGGCAATAGAGTCCAGCAATCCTACCAAGCAAGAGTCAACACAAATAAATGATGAAGGATAAACCAATGAAAGCAGTTTCAACACACATGTTGATAGGTTGATGGTCTTTATATTGTACATGATGAATTGTTAATCTCCTTAATATACCAAATGTACTAGTTATGTTACTTTAGGTAAATTACTTAACCTCTCTGTGCCTAGATGCCTTGTTTATAAAGCAGGGCTGGTAAAAGCCCTCACCTCATTAGACAAGATTAAACATAAAACACCTAGAACAGGGCCTGGCTCCTAACACTCAATAGAAGTTAGATATTAGCTGCTGATATTACTGCTGTTATCAAAGACCAATAAGGAAAAAGTAAACATAATAGAAAAGTGGGCAGAGGATATAAGTAGATAATGAACAGAAGAAACATAAATGGCCAATAATACTGCTAAATAAGATCAGCTTCACTAGTAATGAAATAAAACAAATTAAACCACTAACAAAGTATTATTTTTTGATAAGCAAATCTTCAAATCTCCAGAACTCATGAAAGAACAAGCATCCTTCAGGTAAATTGGAGTTTGAGGAAGTGGGAACCCTTCTACATTATTGGTGAAAGAGAAAAGCAATAGAACTTTTACAAAGGCAATTGGCATTATTTGTTAAGAATTATTAGAATATGTTAATCCTCTGATCCACCTATTTCATTTCTAGAAATTTATCCTAAGAAGTAACTAAGGGCCTATGTAACAATTTCTCCATGGAGATGAGTGCATTGATTTGAGCAAGAAATTGTACATAAGTTACTAGTTGGTTGAGTAAATTAAAACATATTAATATCATGTAATCCTTATGCAGTCATTTGAAAAATGACATAGGGAGAAAAATATATTGATGTGAAAAGATATTCACAATACAGTTTTAAAGAAAGTAAGAAATTTTAAAATGATATATACAGTAAGACCTATTTTAGTTAAAAAATCACAGCCAAATTTGTGTGTCTGTGAGTATATACATATAATTATAACATATTATAAATATAATTTATATATAAAATCAAAGTGTTAGGTGGGATCATAGGTGATTTTCATTTTCCTCTTTTGGCTTATATATATATTTATTGGAAATAGATTAAGCTACTTCTGATCCACTCTGCTCCAAAGAATCCCCCGTAAACATACTTAATAATAGAAAATCTTCACTTAAATACAGATTCTAGGGGCACCTGGGTCACTCAGTCAGTTAAGCATCCAACTCTTGATTTCAGCTCAGGCTGTGATCTCAGGGTTGTGAGATCGAGCCCTGCATCAGGCTCTGCACTCAGCGGGGAGTCTGCTTGAAGATTCTCTCTCTGTCCCCCTTTCTCCCCCCACCTTTACTATTTAAATAAGTAAATCTTTAAAAGAAATAAAACAAATACAGATTCTATAAAGGTTTAAGTCCAGAATTTTCTCTACCCATGAAAGAGCAGAAAGAGGATGTTGAGTGTTCTCGGCCGTTTATCTGCAAAACAGAAATATTGCCAATATTGTACTGAGAGACCTACTTGCGAAATAATTCCACAATGTACAAATGCCTCCAGATTTTCTTAGAGATAAAATAAGAACCCCATTAAACAGCTGGCTCTTGGATGACAATAAATACACACTAGGTGCCTTTGTTACCTTATAAGCAAATGCTTCTAAGGAAATTCAACGTAGATCATTAAAAAGGAGGGAGAAATAGAGCGCTAATATTCTTTTTTTAAATAAGAGTGTTATGCTGCTTAGAGGTTCTTACTAGAAAATGTCATTTAAAGTGTGATGCTGGTAAACGCTTGGCACTTAGAGTGAGTGACATTTTGAAAGACCACACTTTTTATATTTCATGCATCTTAAGCAAAATTTAACATGGAAGTTAATGGGATGGCTGTGAGACTCAAAGAACCATGTGACTAAGGAAACTCAAGACATCTATCATCCATTCCCATTCAACAAAAATATACTGAGGATCTATATCTGCCAGACATTACGCTGAGCATTGATGATATAAATGGATAGGTACAGTCACCCCTCCCTGCCTTCAACAGCTCCTCACTAAAATAGGCAAACAATAGCTTGTAGCTATTTAATTTAATATGTGCACAAACCTTGCTCTAAAAATCATCCCAGAAAGCAGTTGTGTAGGGCTGGTTATAAATATATATCACTAAAGAAATTCATTATTTCTCTTGGTACCATCATCTCTAAATAAATTGCAAGCTCCTTGAAGGCAAGTTCCACCTTTCTCCACCCTCCACCACACACAGCTAATTATTTGGAAGGTTCTTAAATAATTACTGAAGGCACCAGTTAGTATACCTTTTCAGATGAAGGTAGAGACATTTTACTAATCCTCTCGTTAAAATCTGTTCCAGAGGATGGATACTTAATATTCTTTATGCTGCTTCTTCTGAATATTTGAAAAGCTTGTTCATTATCTTCATTAGGTCAACTTCCTCTCCCATTTGACCCATAGTTGTAAACACAGAGGTGATAAGGTGTCTCCTTTTGATGAGAATAAACCAAAACTGTTATCACAACCATAAAGTATATTTCTTACGAATCTGCTTAACTTAAAAACAAGTTTCTTATATCTTGACACTTCTTTCTGAAGGTAATTCACTTTGATATTTGCCTTGGAAACTGATCATCAGCATGAAACCATTTATTTTGATGCCTGTCTAGATACTGCTGTGATATATAATTTAAAAAAAAAAAAAAGTTAAGGCCCTTTTTGCTTAAGAACTTCTCCTGGCAGTCAATTCCATGCCGACTTCATTTTTTGGACACCAGGTGGCATCACCTAGCAGGAATGGGTAGGCCCACACCCCTGCCTGCTCCTGTGCTGTTTGTTTTTTCTTATTCCTGATGCCTGGTTCCTGTCTCCTGGCTATGACTCTGGCATCTCCCTACCCTAGCTCTCAATGTCCCTGTTCAGATTGCTGGGAAGTGACCTTGGCTTATCCTGTGACTCTGTTCCTTGTCTCTTGGATTAGATAGGGTGATCACTCACTGCTTCTCCAGAAATCAGCCTCATGACTTAGAATTCCTCCGCTCCATGTCAAGCCATGCATGACAAATTGATCTACCAAAAATAAACAAATAAGAGAAACCCATATTGATGCTGTCTTATCTTAATTCCATTGTACTTTAATTCATTGGTGTATTAGTCAGATGTAAGTGACAGAACCCCAATTCAAATTAGCTTAGGCAAAAAGAATTCATTGGCCTCTTTAGCAGGGGCAACTCTGGGCAAGCCAGGACTCAGGGATTCAAACATGTCTATTTTTCTTTTCTATTGTCTCTTCTTTCCTTTTTCTTTCTTGGTTCTGATTTCCTCTTAGTGCCAGCCTCACTCTTTCCTAGTATAAATACATGACTTATTCTAACAAGCAGAAGAGGGTGGCTATGGCATCTCCAGGCTTATATTGTTCTATCTCAAAGTAACACTTCACACTCCCAATATTTGCATGTCAGACACAGAGAAGGATTCGGATTGGCTCTGCTTATATCAGAAGATCGCCCCTAGGCCAATCACATTGTATTTCAAGGGAATTAAACATGATGATTGGCCAGATCTGAATCATTTCCCCATCTCTGTGGCCAGTGGCATGGAATCTATAATTAGAAGAAAGTGACTGGAGGGCAAGTATATGGGCATCCCAGAATAGTAACTATGGTATTTCATGAAAATAAAATATTCAGAACATGGTGGATTAAAATGAAGCAGATAGGCCATATGCCATTATAAACTGAAAGAAATGCTTTGTTTAAAAAGGCAAAAAATTCCTTTCTAAGTGTAGAGTTGATTTTGAAGAAAGAAAAGGAAATTCCCAGGTGTGGGAAACAAGAGAGAAATCACTTACTGTGAGAAGCTGCCATTGTCAGTGGCCATAGGATTTTGTGTAGGATATAGACCCAGAGGTTTTGGAGTTGGAGTCTTATTTCCATGTGGAAATCATGGAAGTCAAACCTTTTTGAATATAGCCTGGAGTCCAAGGTGCTCCCTCAGTCACATAAACTCTGTTCAACAGCCTTAAGGAATCGTGAGGAAGCTTGCCATCTATATGGAATTTGAATCAAAATCCCTGATCTTGCAGTTGTGACAGAGGAAATAGAAGCCAATAAATTAATATAAAAGTTTTCAGTACTATTGAAATGCCTGCCCAGCCTCATTTCTCTTTCCTTATTTACAAATGTGCTAAACTGCTTTGAACTGAGACTTTCTTAACCCACGCACATGGAAATCCCACAGAAAAAAAACCCACAATTTTTCCTGAAAATGAGTTCACAGTAAAAGTTTACAGGCCACAAAGGGAAAAAAATCCACCATGAAGAAAAGCCAGGCGATAAACAAAAAAGTAAATCAGAAGAACAAGGACCCTAAAGAACTAAACAAAAATTACAAAAATCTGAGAACAATTATAAAATGGGCATATTAAAAATGACTGAAGAGGTAAATGGAGAAGTAAGGAAAATATGGAAGAATAGTAAAATAAGAAACAAAAAACTTTTCAGAAAGAAAAATGTGGATATTGGCTTTAAAAACTGAATGACAAAAATGTCATATTAGATCCAGCGGGTGACCCAAAAGATAAAGTTAGCCAATGACCCAGAATTCAGTACAGATTAAAAAAATATAAAAAGTTGGCTAAGAGACATGGAGGATATAGCATGAAACATTTCAGAATATATCAATAAGAATTTCAAAAGGAGACACTAAAGAGAATCAATCTGTGACAATATTTAATGAGATAACGGATGATAATTTTTCAGAATTGAAGAAATTAAAACATTGCCTTATATCCAGAGTTGGATAAATTAAAACTCATTCACACGCAAATATGTTGCAGTGAAACATGAGATCATCAAAGACAAAATGGAAATTTTAAAAGCAAACAGAGAGGAAAGATGGATTACTTACAGTGGAAAACCACTTAGATGGCATCAGTTTTCTCACTAATGATAAGAGCTACCAGAGGACAGTGGAATAGTAAGTACAAATTATAAAGGGCAAATAACCAAAAACCTAAATTCAAAATTCAACTGAGATATCATTCAAGGGTAAGAATGAAATAAGATATGTTCAGGTAGACAGAATTTACCACTTATGGATAATTGATGATAGAAATAGGAAACTGAACTCAGAAAGAAGACACAAGGAGTAGTGAGCAAAAAAATTGAAACAATCATAAATTTAATAAGGAATGACTGTGACAATAAAAATAATGATTATTAGTGGAGAAGGGTAAAATAAGGTGACCCAAGCACTCTATTATCCTCTACAATATTCAAAGACAGTGGACACTAAATGATGGAGGAGAGATGATGTTATGTAGAGAAAGTGGAGATGGCAAAAGACATGTTTATTAACATAATCCAATTTGCACTCAAGTAGCCAAGCTCTTCAGAATGTTTCTCAAAATGGTGTAAAAGAGTCTGACAACAGATTTCAATTTGGATTAGAAATGTTGAAATCAATTCATAGGTAGTATGAAATTCTGGATAGTCTTCAATAATTTCAAACTCTGCAGAGAATTCCTATATTTTAGGAGGCTGGTGAAGTATCTGTCCCGGAGTCCCTCTATTTTTCTTTGAGATTTTAGGCTCTCGCCTTAGTAGCTGTAGTGTTTCCAGTTGTGGAACTCATCATATTCTCTCTAGAGACTGTCTTTCATCTTTCCCATTGTCTTCCTAGTTTCTCTTACTCTCTATTCTGCTTAGCTCCTGTTCTCTTATTGTCAGATTTATGATCTACACTAGGATGTCATCTGTTCAGTTCTCTCCAATTCCTTGGAAGCAGTTACCTCCATGGGTGGACAGCAGGGGACATTTTCTGCCATACCAGTTGTTGATATGCTCTAAGATGTAGATGTCTTAAAAATTGTCCTTTATGTACACAATTAACTTTGAATTGATATTCTAGGCAACTAACCAGTTTCGAGAAAAAGTTGAAAAGTTATTTCTGTCTTCTGCTATATTCTGTCACTAAGTCATAAGAAGCTCCTTAATCATTTTAGCCTCTGTTTGAAATTTTAGCTTTCCACATTGAAAGGTTTGGTGATGTTCTCTAGTCTGAGCCCAGGATGACCAGCCATGTAGTAAGAAAGTGACTTGTACTAAGCAAATTACATCTGAGGCAGAAGTGGACACCAGGATGCTGACATAATAAACACCAAGAAATGACTGACCCAATGACCAGAATATAGGTGCTGGCATGATCAGCTCATTTTCTTTCCATGGTCAAGCTACTTAGGAAACAGAATCATGATCAGCATCTACTTTAGCAATTCACCATGGGAAAATACTCTCACTGGAATCTCAAGTACCCCAAAGATCATATGGTAAAAGCAGTCTTTCCTATAGGCAAACCTGCATATAAAGGCAAATAATATCCAGCGGGTTGTATGGTGAGCATGGGGACAGGTGACTGATAGCTTGATGACAATTGTTTATCTACATCCTTCACACAAAAGGTATTTTTTTTCTGATGGACCTTTAAATTTTGAAATGCTTGGCAACTACCCCCAAATCCATACCAACATTTAGGATAACTTAAAACTACTCATAGTTTGTTAGGATAACTAAAAATTTCTCTCTCCCCTTTACATAAAGCTGGAATGGTCACTTGCAGTGTTTGATTGTGTGATTCTTCTAAATTCTCCCGTGACTAATCAATCCTTCTACTGATGGATACATTGTATTTTTGTCACCGTATATGAATACCATTCATCTCTATCCTAATGTCCTTTAATATCTGGTGGGGGGATTGATAGTGATCGCCTCTTCTTCTCTATGTTGTGACCAGTGGCATACATTCCCAGGACAGTGGCCTAGCGACAGGGAATAGTTCATAACTAGATATCAGGCCCATCTGTGAGAAGCCATCTATGAGAAGAACCAATTAGGACTTTAGCCTCATGAGAGGGTAGATTTCAAGGCTGTTAAACTGGCTTCGATTAATAACATGATCTAAAACACTACACATTAAACTTTTGGAGAGGGAGTCATAAACTTCCTTTAGTGACTGAAGAAACCTATGGCTCTCACCTAAGGGGCTAGAGGGAAGTGCGTCTAAACAAAAAGATAAAACTATAGTTTCAGGAGCTCTGGGTTAATATTTTTTTTGTCCTAAGGCATATTTTCTCTGTAACGTGTTTAAGCCTGACTTCATTATGAACAACTGAGACAATACCTTTCATTTCAGGTGATCAACTCTGAATTTTTTCCTAAAAAAATTTTTCCAGGGAGCAAGGGACCAAATCAACATGCAATCATAATTTTGGTCTAAATTAAAAGTACTCTCTTGGCCTGAAGAATATAATCTGTTTATATTACTTGGCTCCGTAATGAATTTACATGGCAGGCTTATTGCAAGTTTTAGGTGGGCTCTGCCTTACTGGGGCATGTAATGCTTAGGGAATCTGATTAAAACTTTGGGAAGCAGCAGCTGTTCAGCTATAGACGGTGAACTCGGGGCCCATTTTTCAGAGCCTGACTGCAAGGCCTGACACACTCGCCAGCTATTGGGTGATATATGAACTGTCTTTGAATGCCCAGCTCCTGTGTTAATAGCTTTAAAATATCGGTTGTTTATGAGAAAGAAGTTGGGAGCTCTTATCAATTTTCCTGACCCAGAGGTCCTCAAATACATCATTTTTTTTTCATTGCCAAAATGACAGGCAGTGCTGAAGGGAAAAGGAAGAAACTTTTTCACCATTTAGTTTGTTCTTCATGGGTTAACAGTAAGAGTTTCTCATTTCAAAAGATAGTGCAATGAGTGCCAGTGAAATTACACACATAAAAGCCAGACTACATACTTTCTGGCATCATTCTGTAGTGTCAGAATCATAATATAGTTAAATCTGATTTTTCTAAAGATGCTTATTAATTCAAATTGGACATATGGAAGTCAAATTCTGAAGCCTGTGCCAAATGGATTACTACCAGAATGGCAGTTAAATGGTCAAATTCGATTTAAAGTTCAACCCTAATATGTTCGGAAATTTATCTTTTTTTATCTTTAACCCCATCCCCATCTTCACCTGCCTACTTTGTCTTTACAGACATTAGAATATCTTCTAAGTGGGTGAGTTCTTAATTATGTGACTGTTGACCATTTAGATTTTTAGGCATTATCTATTGTTCTTATAGCAGTCTACTTTTAGCCTTTTCATTAGCATGTTTATAAGAAAAAGTTATGAAAAGTAGAAAAATATATACATGTATGCATTCAATTTTCTTTTTATTAGTAATTCTGGTAAAGGTTTTGTTGGAAAAAACTTTAATCTAGAACATACCTCATGTGTGGATAGTGTGTTTTACTTTTCCATGGAGAAGTGAAGGCTGGTCTGGGAGTCTAGATGATGACTCTATCATTTACTAACTTTATACCATTGAGCAAGTCAGTCACCCTCTTCAAGTCTGCTTTCTGATTTCATCAAGATAGCAGTTTTAGTATACATATCTGTCCTAATCATAAAAAATATCAATCTGTTGGAGCACCTGGGTGGCTTAGTCAGTTAAGCAGCTGCCTTTGGCTCAGGCCATGATCTCAGTGTCCTGGGATCAAGCTCCATATCAGGCTCCCTGCTCAGTAGGGAGCCTGCTTCTTCCTCTCCACTGCTGGTGCTCTCTCCCGCGCATGCACACACTCTCTCTCTCTCTCAAGTAAATAAACAAGATCTTTTAAATTTGTTTAAATTAAAAAAAACTTCTTAATCTCAGGAAACAAACTGAGGGTTGCTGGAGTGGTGGGGGGGTGGGAGGGATGGGGTGGCTGAGTGATAGACACTGGGGAGGGTATGTGCTATGGTGAGCGCTGTGAATTGTGTAAGACTGTTGAATCACAGACCTGTACCTCTGAAACAAATAATACATTATATGTTTAAAAAAAAGAAGAAGAAGAAGCAGATAGCAGGAAGGGAAAAATGAAGGGGGCGGAAATCAGAGGGGGAGACAAACCATGAGAGACTACGGACTCTGAGAAACAGACTGAGGGTTCTAGAGGGGAGGGGGTGTGGGGATGGGTTAGCCTGGTGATGGGTATTAAAGAGGGCACGTTCTGCATGGAGCACTGGGTGTTATATGCAAACAATGAATCATGGAACACTACATCAAAAACTAATGATGTAATGTGTGGTGATTTATATATATATATATATATATATATATATATATATATATATATATATCTGTTGGGATTTTAGAAGTGAGATTGCACTGAAAACATAAATTATGAAAGTGGATAAGACCAATGTTGTGAGGAAACAAAACTGTAGAAGCCTAAAACATGTTAATTATTTACTAAGATGGATACAAAAGACTATTTATATCCATAAAACAGGGATGAGTTGAAACTTAAAAAGTAGAAATTGAAAATAAGAAAATCAAAACAAAATTTTCAATAGGAGAAATGATAGGATATGATGAGCTGATATGATTGTTTACTTAAAAATATAAGAGACTTGGGGCACCTGGGTTGCTCAGTGCATTAAGCATCTGACTCTTGGTGTCAGCTCAAGTCCTGATCTCATGACTCATGGGACTGAGCCCCGCACTGCAGGCTCCATGCTCAGTAGAAGTCTGCTTGGATATTCTCTCCCTCTGCCCCTTCCCTCCCTCTCTCTCTTTCTCTCTCTCTCAAATGAACAAATAAATCTTTAAAAAAAAATAAAAGAGACTCAAGTGGCAAAATATTAGAGAGCTCAGAAATTTGGCTAGACAGAAGATGAACACACAAAAATCAACAGCTTTCCTGGACTTCAGCAACAACTGATGATAAAATGTAATGGGAAAATTATTTTGTTCACAATAGCATTTTAAAATCTTAAGTCATTAGAATAGCCCTAAATAATAAACCTGTGAGATATTTGAGAAGACTAGTCATAACTTTAGTGAAGGACAAAAAAGACCACCTCAATAAATGAGGGGACCTGCTATGAAATAGGATGGGAAGATTCAATATTATTAAGTCGTCAACTCTCCCCCCAAGTAATCTATAGCTTCAGTATAATCTCCCTCCTAAAATCCCAACAGATATTTTTAGGATGTTTCTAAAGTTCACATGGAGCTTCTGCTTAAGATTTTACTAGCCTCCCTCAAAACAAATTAAAATTATGAAAAACATTGAAAAATAGAAACTTTTTATAGCCCATGAAACGGAAATAGCCACAGTTCCAAACCATAAACTCTGAAAGATTTAAGTATGAAGTATTGCTGTCAATAATGTGAAATCTTGAACAAGAAATGGAAATATGCCCAGCCAAGTTGGTTTCTCTCAGACCTGACAGCAGATCACTTACTGAAAGGACCAACCAATATTCCGTTGTTTAGAGAACAGATAAGATCAGGTAAGTGGGCCAAGGGTGAAATGGGGGAAATAGTCTGACCTTTCAAAATGAAAGATGAGTAGGAATCATGCTGACTCACATTCTAGTTTTCTAGCTAGGACACTGCAGAGGCTATCTGCACTGGGGGTGGGTGGTGGTGGGGGCAGCAATTTCCAAATCAAAACATAATTCATTTGCAACTTATGGGTCTTTTCTCTATGCCACCTCAATTTGAATGCTATGGACTGCAAAAAGATGTATTCCCAGCAGAAAGGAAATAGATTTGGTGACAGATGCTTAAGACAAATAACTTGTGGCAGTTTTAAAACATGGCCCTCAAATTCTTTGACATTCCTCTCACAGAGAGAATGAAGTCTATGTTCCCTCCCCCTTAGATCTACAGAAGGCAGAGGAAGAGATGCTGTGCCAGTTTCTAAGCCTAGGCCTTAAGAAACCAGCAGCTTCCACTTCCTGTCCCTTGGGACACTCCCTCTTGTGAGATGGTTAAGCTGGTCTGTGGAGAATACTACCTGGGGAGGGAATGATAGCCAGCAAGACTTCCCAGACACATGGGTGATCCATCCTTGAAGCTGACCCTCCAATCCCATTCCAGCTGCCCCAGCTGATACCAGGTGCCACATAAATGAGCTGAACCTACGGAGCTCTGACCAATTTGCACATTTGCGAACAAAATAACTGATTATTGGTTTAAACCACTAAGTTTTGGGGTGATGTTATGCAACAATAGATAAACAGAACAAAATCCAAATTAAAACTTCAGTCAGCCTCAGCTTATTCAACTTTATTTCATCCCTTATCTTGTATCCCTGTACTATTCTTTGATAAATAGCCAGTCTCTTTTAAAGATGAGTAATAATCAAAAAGGAGGGCAGGGAACACGTTCATCAAAACTGCAAAATATTTTTTTAAATTTAAGCCAAAGAAGAGCCCATAATCCCCAAATAAATTTATCAAAGAACTACAGAAAAGTTTAGACAAAAGAATTCTCCATTATCATGAAGGCCAATATAGATTGTTTAGAGAACAGATCTATATCATCTATATATCTATATCTATATCTATATATCTATAACTCAGGATTTCAAAAAAGAGATAAAATAATGAAGGGAGATTAAAAGTGTGCTGGCAAGAGCTCAGGAGAAAAGCTGCAGAGATAAATAAAACCACTAAAGATATAAAAGACACTTTATAAGCAATAAAAATAGAATGAACTCTGAAAACACTGTCAGAGACATAAAAAACAGACTTGAAATAAAACAAAACAAAGTAAAATAGAACAAAGATGTAATAATGACTATAAAGAATATTATAAAAAAGGATGGCAGACATCTGGGTGTTTTTGAAGAAAACACATGGAAAATATTTTAAAACATAAAACAATATTCCCCTGAAATGATATACTATGTGGATTGAAAGATGTAAAGAACTCACTGGATGCCAGAAAATTTTTATTTGGAATCATCAACACCATGAGATTATCTGGCAGACTTAATGATTTTCAAGTTTAAAGAAAGAATTATGGGGACATCTAGGCAGAAAATCCAAGTCACTTACAAGAGCAGAAATAGTCAGGTTGGCCTTGGACTTGACCACGATGACATACAATTTCAGAAGATGGAAAAGCAGCACATTTTCACTTATGAGGGAAAGAATGTGAAACCCAAGCCAAATTGTCCTTCCCATATAAAGGCAACAGATTGGATGTTTTAATAAATAGTGTGGGGCAATGAGATATTCTTTTGGGAGAAAAAGTTAAATGTCTAATTCACATCATTCCTAGAAAGAAACTCTACATTGGTTTCAGAGCTGAATGTAAAGAAAAAACCATGAAGATATTAGGAGCCATTTCTATAATTTTGGAATGTTAATGGTCTTCCTAAAATTCAAAATTTAAAAACAATAAAGTAAAAAATTAACCAACTTAACTACACAGAATTTTAAAAGGTAAGTAACAGCAGAAATAGAAAACAAATGATAAACTAGAAAAAATAATTACAACATTTTTTACAATTACCATTTTAAATACACAAATAACTACAAATCAATGTGAAAAAGAAAATACAATAGAAAATTGGATAAAAATATGAATAAATAGGGGCGCCTGGGTGACTCAGTCATTAAGCGTCTGCCTTTGGCTCAGGTCATGATCTCAGGGTCCTGGGATCGAGTCCCACGTCGGGTTCCCTGTTCCACAGGGAGCCTGCTTCTCCCTCTCCCTCTCCCCCTGCCTCTGCCCCTGCTCCTGTGCTCTAACTCGCTATCTCTGTCACTATCTGTCTCTCTCTATCAAATAAATAAATAAAATCTTTTAAAAAATATGAATAAATAATTTATAGATCTCTCTGTATGTGTGTGTATATAAGTATACATATACAAAATACACACAGTCAAGTAAAATGATGTTTATTTACAAACAGGAAAATGCAAATTAAAATGAGACATTTTTCATCCATCCAATTAGCAAGATTTAAATTTTATTCGTATTTAGATCAATGTTGGCAAGAATGAAGAAAATCAAGCATTCTTACACACTTTTTGTCACTATCACCCAAAACTTTAAATGTACCCAGTAAAACTACTTCTCGTGTTATGTAGATGAAGATACCTATACAGTGTATCAGTGGAATGACAACAAAAATGTGAATAGCCAGAATGTCTATTGAGAGGGAAGAGATTAAATATATTGTACTCGATATAAACTAGGGGAAACTTTGGAGCCTTTACAAAGTAGATGACATAGAAAAATCTCTAAGACATTTTAAGTTACAAAATAATGTTTCTGAAAAATACATATTGTATACTAGCATTTACGCAAAAAATAACATTTGTATATAAATGCATATAAATGTAAGGGAATGTCTTTTGCATTTTGCTCTATATACTTTTCCATTGCCTCAATCTTTAATGCAGATAGTGTATTTTTGTTTTACTTCTGTAATAAAAATGATTTAAGTACTAAAGGCCTTCTTAATGGAAATAAAAGTATCTCCTCTGCTTACCTGAGAGACGTTTTGTGTTTACTGTTATGTTCTGGCCTTCTATTGTTAGTAGGTCTCCGTCTAATGAACGAATGAATAGATATGCAGTGAGGATCCCATGGGAGAATGCTTGTAAAAGGCATATATAAGCACAGGTATTTATGTCACAGCAAAACCTGATTTTATTTTTTTTAATTTATTAATAAATTGATTTTTTATGTAGTGTTCCATGATTCATCATTTGCATATAATACCCAGTGCTCCATGCGATACATGCCCTTCTTAATACCCATCACCAGGCTAGCCCATCCCCCCACCGCCCTCTAAAACCCTCAGTTTGTTTCTCAGAGTCCATAGTCTCTCATGATTCATCTCCCCCTCCGATTCCCCCCCCTTCATTAGTGCTCACCGTAGCACATACCCTCCCCAATGTCTATCACCTAGCCACCCCATCCCTCCCACCCCCCTCCACTCCAGCAACCCTCAGTTTGTTTCCTGAGATTAAGAATTCCTCATATCAGAAAGGGGAACCCTCCTACACTGTTGGTGGGAATGCAAGCTGGTGCAGCCACTCTGGAAAACAGTATGGAGGTTCCTCAAAAAGTTGAAAATAGAGCTACCATACGATCCAGCAATTGCACTACTGGGTATTTACCCCAAAGATACAAATGTAGGGATCTGAAGGGGTACGTGCACCCTGATGTTTATAGCAGCAGTGTCCACAATAGCCAAACTGTGGAAAGAGCCAAGATGTCCATCGACAGATGAATGGATAAAGAAGAAGTGGTGTATATATACAATGGAATATTATGCAACCATCAAAAGGAATGAGATCTTACCATTTGCAACAACGTGGATGGAACTGGAGGGTATTATGCTGAGCGAAATAAGTCAAAAAGAGAAAGACATGTATCATATGACCTCACTGATATGAGGAATTCTTAAGCTCAGGAAACAAACTGAGGGTTGCTGGAGTGGGGGCTGGGGTGGGAGGGATGGGGTGACTGGGTGATAGACACTGGGGAGGGTATGTGCTCTGTTAAGCACTGTGAATTGTGCAAGACTGTTGAATCTCAGATCTGTACCTCTGAAACAAATAATGCAATATATGTTAAGAAAAAAGAAAAGAAGAAGAAGATAGCAGGAGGGGAAGAATGAAGGGGGGGAAATCAGAGGGGGAGACGAACCATGAGAGATGATGGACTCTGAAAAACAAACTGAGGGTTCTAGAGGGGTGGGGGGTGGGAGGATGGGTTAGCCTGGTGATGGGTATTAAAGAGGGCACATTCTGCATGGAGCACTGGGTGTTATGCACAAACAATGAATCATGGAACACTACATCTAAAACTAATGATGTAATGTATGGTGATTAACATAACAATAAAAAAATTTTTTAAAAAAGAATTCCTCGTACCAGTGAGATCATATGATACTTGTCTTTCTCTGATTGACTTATTTCGCTTAGCATAATACCCTCTAGTTCCATCCAAGTCGCAAAACCTGATTTTAAATTATGAGAGTAGATCTTAGGAATGTGTGTGTCTCTGATGCTAGTAATTGATTGAAAATTGAAATCTTTGTCCAACCAACCAGCTGCTTGACTGATAATTTAGAGACTTGATTCACTGCTTCAGAACAGAATAGGCCCAACCAGACCTGATAAAGCCCTAATACCCCTGCTCAGAGTTGTGTCCAGATTTGTGGAAGAGTTGCACCAGGCTCCCAAACCATGGGGACAACTTATCAAACCAGCTAAATATAAGATATATATTACCCAATATGTGGACTTCCAAAAATACAAATGAAATTTTCTTCTACCTTCAAACAAAACCCCCAATTTGCCATTTAGATTATTTTTTATTTGAAGTTCCAAATTCCTAATCATATAATATTTTTTAAGAGGTATTAAATGTATGTACCATGTACTTGACTCAGGAAAATACATTTACAAAAGTTACAAGTTATTGCTATTGGTGGGGAGGGAACAGGGGAGTTCTAACTACTTTGGGAGCTAGGCAGGTAATATAAATTTGTGATAGACCAGGACACAAGACAATAAGAAATGGTGGGACCAGTGGCTAAGTGGAGGGTGCATGCCCTCCAAAAGTACTTTAGGTTCAATTTTAATTTTAAACAGTGTGATGGCCAAATATAACTGAAGGCAGCTGGTTTGAGACCCCAAGTTTAATTGCCATAAACCAAATATTCCATCAGAATCTTCTCATTGTCATTGTCATCTGAGGCTACCCTCATTTCTACCTTTACTCTTTTGTGCTTATTGTTTTATCAGGAATTCTTTCCCAAGCCTTCTATCTCCAAATGGTAATTATTTTGCAAAATGGAGATCACATCCTACCTCTCCAATAAACAGTCTCAAGAATATCCCAACCATCGATCCCCTTCTCTGAACCCCAGGGAAAGCTTTATTTGGAACCATAGACTCTCAGAGTGAGTCAAGGCATTAAAGATCAATCAGTCCAGTCACAGATAGAACTGTCTTCCAATATGACCAGCAGGAGGTCAGTCCACCCAGATCTCGTGATCTGTTGGGAAGGCAGAACAACTGAGGAGCAGTGAGTTCTTCCTTCTACTCATCTCTCAACTGATCCCCTGTATCTTCAAGCCAATGGTCCTGGTCTAACCTTTGGGAATCATACAGTAACTAGCAGCCTGGTTTTGTTGGGTCTCCCCAGTGTTGGCTAGCAAAGTGGGTTTTTTGTTGTTGTTGTTGTTTTAGAAACATCTGAATTTATTGCCCAGATTTAAAAATCAAGAGAATTAACATAAAAACCCAGAGCTGGTTTCTTTTGAAAAAGCTGTAAGATCTACTAATATTGTGTTGAAGAAGAGTGCCCTTCATTTATGTATTAGAAAAAATAAAGCCAGGGGCGCCTGGGTGGCTCAGTCGTTAGGCGTCTGCCTTCTGCTCAGGTCATGATCCCAGGGTTCTGGGATCGAGCCTGCATCAGGCTCCCTGCTCCACGGGAGGCCTGCTTCTCCTTCTCCCATTCCCCCTGCTTGTGTTCCCTCTCTCGCTGTGTCTCTCTCTGTCAAATAAATACATAAAATCTTTTAAAATAAATAAAGCCATTTATATATTAGAAAAATAAAACTATCAGAAGGAATTAGTTTTCTCCTCTGCAAATCCCTACTTCTGTTCCATATAAGACATAGTTTCAATTCCATTCATCATCCTAGTTTCTCCCCTGTGAATGAGTTTGCTTCTATGTTTTCAAAAGTGAATTCGAATTTTTGACCCAAATGCAGGGATTATTTTTAATCCCTACTAAATTTTCTTAGGATTTATGCAAGACAATTGGCCTCTCATCAGAAACTTGGGACTAATATGGAGAATTTAGATGTAAGCAAAATTAAATAATTAGGTATTGATTAAAGTAGCAATAGAGATCAATATTTCTAGTAGCTTGGCAGAGAGGTCTATTTACAGGCTTATTCTATTTAATATTTTTATCAATGACTGAGATCTAGGGACAGATCACAGGCTTGTCAAATTTGCAATTGATATGAATCAGAGAGGTACAGCAAATATACTGGATAAAATATTCAGATTCCAAGAGACAGCAACAGGGTAGAGAAATAAACTACCATATGTAGTTAAGGTTAGTCTGACATCACTAGTCTCTGAGTTACTAATTATCATATCATAATCATCCTATCAGATTTTGTTTTAGGCTATTAACTGATAAATAATCCTAGGTAAGCGCATTTCCAAAGAAATATACTTAAAGCAAAGTCTGTATTCAAAAAATACATTGGAATATGAATTTATTTTTTAAATTTATTCAGAGCAAATTAAAAATTGAGCTGTAAATCAGAATTTCATTGTTTCCTCTAAGAGTTTCATATAATGAAATCAACTCATGACCTGAAAGCTAATCTCAGATCCTTTTCCCCCATGAGCTGCATTATAATTAATACAATGGATATTATCTGAAAAATTTCACGGTAATTGTCAAGATAGAAAGAATTTATCTTAACTTCTGTGGTAAGAGGAATAGCTCTGTGCTCTTATCCATAAGAATCACTACTTTTCCCCCAAATAAATGGATGTTCAGAGCAAAACGACAGTTCACTGGAGTATGAGCTTTAGCTCAACAAGGAATACTTTTTTAAAGAATATTTATGTTTAATACTGGCAATTCTAAATACTGTACCCTGATCATTAGCAGTTATCATGATCTGCAATTATATATTCAGTTGTTTACTCATTCATTGTTTATTATCTTCTACTATTTTGTAAACTCCACAGGGACAGTGACCATGTCTGTTTTCCTCATCAACACATTGTCACCACTCAGCACAGTTCCTTGCACTCGTAGATGCTCAGTATGTATTTATTGGATGAATAGTTTATAGAGATCAAATTAGCTACCAAGCTTGATTAATGATTTTCCATTAACTGATGAGTTGAGTGGACAGACCATTTATTTCTCAGTGTTTTCCCCATTGTAGTAACTGATTGCCGTCAGTTACCTGTGAAGAATATTACATTTTTCCTTTGATGTTATCACCAGAAAGGTGACCTCTTTACATGCAGATGACCCAGAGGAAAGCAAAAATTGTCATGAATTTACTCAAAAGAGATTTAGTTAGTAAAACATTTATAGTGAATCTCCTCTGCTGCTGCTATTTGTGTCTGTTTAAACCTTTTTGGCAAAAAGAAAAAAAAACTGAGCTTGATTTATTGATGGACTGATTGTACAAGAAGAAATTTTGAATATAATAATTTTGGAGAAAATAAAATATTTTGACTATGACATTGCAAAGACATATTTGAACATACTCTTTGGGCCTGATTAATGCCATCGGTAAAATGAGTTTGACTAAATGCTTCCTATTTTATGTGATGTAACTGATACCACCAAGTTATGGTTCAGAAAATAATTTCACAGTTCAGAAAATGATTGGCCTAACAGAAATAATCAATTTAAGTGACTCAAATAGCTCTCCATATTCCACTATATTCCATCTCACTAACAATGAGTATTAAAGAGCAAATTATTATGGTATTCTCCCTATCCTTTTATCTTTCCAACCTTCCATCCTCATGCATCTGTTTAGTGAAATCTTCTGCTCCCTAGTTTCTCACATTCTAAACAAGAGCATGGTATTTCTAAGAGATCACAAACAGAAAATAGTAATTTCCTAAGAAAGTAGTGTGTAGTAGTGATTAACACATATTAAGGGGGAGCCCCAGGGTAGAATACAGACTACATTAAATAATTTATCAAATTATTAAATACAGATACGTTAAACAATGGCCTGTTCTCCTGGCAGTTCACAGTTTAATTGCAGAAGTATTCTTCACCTGAGCTTGTACATTACCACTTTCTACTAATTTCTTTTTGAATTTGAATATCTATTAAGTATTTACTATGTTATGGACTAAGTGATTTACATACATCATCACATTCAGTCCTCCCAACAACACTATGTAACAGACACTTCTTATCCCCATTTATGGGGATAAAATGAGAAAACTAAGGCTCAGGAAGGTTAAGAAATTTGCCCAAGACTCCTCAGCAAGAAATTGGCAGAACTTAGTAAAAGAGCCACTGTGCAGATGTTTGTTAAATCTGAAGTGAGATCATTAGAATAAATGTCTAAAGAAAGAGGTCCTACAAGAGAAGGGTCTTGGTGCAAATGAACCAAGGGATAATGTCATGACTTCCAGACACAGGAGCCACTGAGAAGAAGGGTTTCCTCAACCTCATTGCTGTTCCATGGCCAAAGCACAGCTGTGACAAAAGGTTCAGTGGGAAGGGCATGAGGTGACCCAAAGACTGCTTGGGTTGAAGCCCCACCACTGCTACTTCCTAATGATCCTGGACAGTTACTTGACTTATTTGGCCTGCATTGCTGTCATCAACAAAATATAGGTGCAACTTTTATGAAAACTTAATAAGATGGGCTCCTTGTTAACAGTAAAATGCCATGAATATGCTATTATTTGGCTTCTTCTGTTAATGGGACCAGAGGTTGCTGAGATACTGGGAAAGAAAAGGATCATTCTTAGAAGTGCTTCACCTCAGTTCTTCCCCAAACCTCTGGCCATGTGAATAGCCCTCTGGAGTCAGTTGGAGGTTAGTAGAGATTAAAGAGGACTAGTTTATCCTCTTATCCAAAGATATTGTTCTGGTAAAATAAGGATTGGTATGCCTTTCCTCAGGATTGACACAGCATGACACCACAAGATGAATTTTTATCAGGGACAATGCAAAATATCGTACACATGCATTACACTAAATAAAAGGTTCTGTAAAGATTTTAATATTTGAATGCTGTGCATGGAAAATGTGTGTGCATTATATATAAAATGCAAATTTTTGCTAATTTGAAAATCCTGTTTTCATCAGACAAGCATAATGGTTCTGGTTTTGCTTCGAGTAAGTTTCCTTTCTAAATACTAGTTCCTGTTTGGAAATGTGTTTTCTTCCTTTCTTTTTTTCTTCATACACAAACAAAATCTTGCTTAGAGCATTTATCACAAGTTCTCTCAAATACTGAGTATTGTCTGGGACTTTGCTTCAGAACTGTAATCTTTACAGTGACAACATTTTCTAGGCTTCCTTTTTAACCTCCTTGCTTTTTCTCTTGTCTTCCAGTTACTCCTTGTGGACATTCTTCAACATCTCTCTGTAACATTAATAAAATATAGGGCTTAGAAAATTGCCTCAGCAACTCTGATGAATGAATTAGAGGTTTGTGGGTTGTTGAGGAAAAATCATTTCTCTCCTCTAAAGATTCTTTCACTGTTATGATGGACTTGATTGGGGAAGACATCACAATTTTCAAAATGCAGGGTGGCATGGTATGAGTCCCTTTGATGTGATGTTCCATGGAAACTGCCGTTTCTCCTCAGAGAAATGGCCTAAAACTTCTGTGTCTTTCATTCTCCATTTAGAGAACACTAGGCAAAAATCTACAGGAAATTCTATTTACTTGGGTTTTTTTCCTGTCAAATAATTGTTTTGAGAGAATCTCACCATTTATAAGTGAAAGTAGCATTTCAATTCTTCATGGTGATACTCCTTACTATTAGATGGGAATAGATCCTTATTGGAAGGCTCCTAAAGGGCTTTCCAGCAGGCAAGAAATGAATCAGGGAGGCTGAGAAGATTGGTATGCCTCCTGTTACAGTGCCGGGTTGGTCCTGACCTCTCTCCCACCATCAGAAACACCATTGGTTTTGGAGACAGAATTATGAAGGAGTGGGAAGAAGCACATGGATTCAGTACTGTCTTTGAGCCCCTCTGGGATCTCCACATCTATCTACTAACTTTCCAAATCTAGGATGCACATTGGACCCCAAGGCTCTTGACAAAGCTATTTCTGCCTTCAACAACCCTGATGTTCTGCCTCTATCTCTTATGCAAGGCCATGGCCACTGACCCCATGCTTTTTATAGTCTCTTCCAGAGTTTCTCTGCCCCACTTCAACATTTATCATTCCTAAAGTTCCTGATGCATAAGCTGTCTTGATTCAGGTTGATGAGTAGGCCTCACAAAGTAGAGCCTATACCTTCTCGACTTTAGGACTCTGTTGAAAATATCCAGGTGGGTTCAGGAAATGGTAGGTGTTAATGCTCTTCCCCACACCACTCCAGCAAGAACAGCAGTAGCTAGCTTTTTTCAATCTAATATCTCCTACTTGTATCTCAGTCCCAGCTATGCTCTTGGCTGCCATGCAAATATTCCTAATATTCATTTCTTCTTTACCTTCCCTCTGACACGAAGTTAAGTCCTTCCTCAATCTTCTCCTGGACTTCTTCAGCAGCCTCCAAACTGGCCTCACTGCTTCAGATCTCTCTCTCCATTAGTCTATTTTTCTTGCTGCTACCAGAGTCTTGTTCTTTAAAAGACCAATCTTGTGAGGTCACTGGGCTGTTCCAAACCTTTTGGTGGTTCCTGGCACCTCAGGATCAAGTCCAAACTCCAAAATAAGGCATTCCTAGATATTCATTAAATCACCCCTACCCCCTACCTTTATCTCCAGCTTCTTCTGGAATTTGTCAACATAGATTCCTAAGGGCTGAAGTAGACAGATGAGTGAGGTAGGCTAGGAGTGGAAGGACAATGGAAAATGGAGAACTCATGTCATCTGAAAGAGGCTGCTCCTACTCAGCTCTAATTCTTGCCATGCAGAAAACGAGGTCCAGAAGTGATAAAATTTCTGATTTTTCTAGGGAAGCTAGGAATCTGGATCTTTATGTGAAATTTCTTAATTTTTAAATGTTGACAGTATTTCATATTTCTTTTGAATAAACAAAAGGACAATGTACAGGCCAAATAAAACATGGCATTCAGATGAAGCCCGTGGCTCATCAGTATATAATCTGCCTCTCTGCCTCTATCTACTCTAATCCAAAGTTCTGCAATTTTTTTCCCTATAAATCATCAGATGATAAATATTTTAGGTTTTACAAGCCCATATGGTCTCTGTGGCAACTATTTAACTCTGCCGCTATAGTATTAAAGCAGCCAAACACTCCATGTAAACAAATGAACATGGCTATGTTCCAATAAAACTTTATTTTTAAAAATAGGTAATAGGCTGGATTAGGTCCATGGCTGGCTGTGTAGTTTCCTGCCTACTGCCTAATTAAACTAAGGTATCTGATATTTCTCTATAGACTCCATGGGATGATAAATTTCATTTCTTTGCCTAAAATGCCATTTCTTCCTTCATCTGCCTGGTTGGCTTCTAGGCACCCATCAAGACTGAACTTAAGAACACCTGTCTTGGAAACTATGCTGATTCTTTCTAAATCCCAGCTGCATTAGAGGTCCTCTGGGCTCCTATTTTTCCTTGAGCACTCTTTTTACCACACTGAACTTTCTGTGTTGTCTTATTTCTTTGTCTCTCTACCTAGACCATGATCAGGCAAGCATTTATCTAATATCTAATTTATTGAACAAAAAGAAGTAATTGATATAATAGATAAGTAAAAGTTAGATATTTAATTCAACAATGAGGGTGGCTCAGTCGTTTAAGCGTCTGCCTTCGGCTCAGGTCATGATCCCAGGGTCCTGGGATCGAGCCCCACATCGGGCTCCCTGCTCAGTGGGAAGCCTGCTTCTCCCTCTCCCACTCCCCCTGCTTGTGTTCCTTGTCTCCCTCTGTCGAATAAATAAATAAAATCTTAATAAAAAAACAATGAGATTTCTTTTCTTTATCCGTATTTAGGGGAGGCTTCAGGGGAGGTGTTATTTAGTGTTGTTAGGAGCAGAAGCCAGGAGGAACTGTCAACCTCCTGTGCCAGGAGTTGGGAAAACAAAGGTCTGTGCTTAGCTCTGCCAGTTACCAGCACTTGTTTGGGTCAACTCTGAAACCTTCTGGACCTCAATTATGTATATCTGTAAAGTCAGCTCAACATGTTGATCCATAAGTATCCTTTCTATCTCTAAAATTCTCTGGGAAACTTTCTCAACATTTTAAACCAGAATAGAATGAATATAATTTAACCCTATTTGATGCCATAATCCAGTAATAACTTCAGAAATTACTGGGGGACATAAAGAACTATTTTTCTCTTCATTTAATGTCTCCAGATTATTCATTTGGTGTGGGCGGGGGGTTTTTTGTGTGTTTTTTTTTTTTTAGTTTTCTCTTCTCCTAAATTTTCAATTCTAAGTTTTTGCACTTCTAGAAGTTTCTAAGCTCTCAATTTTGCCATTTCTAGTATGTTTTACATTATAAAACGAGGTAATCAATTTCTCTAAACATCTTACAATTCTGTAAAGGGTGAAGGTGAATGGAAGCAGAATACTGTACTGAAAAGAAAACAAACTTTGGTCAATAAAGATTCAATTTCTACTTCTGTCATTCACAATATGCAGCCTTGGGGAAGGTACCTTCCCAAACAGGTTTTCCTTATCTATAAAATGGGGATAATTATACATACCTCACACAGTTGTTGTAAAGATCAACAACCATAAATTGTTTACAGCACCTAATACAAAGTAAAAACTCAGCAAATGATGCCTGCTATTTTTACTATTTTTATTGGTTCTGAGTTATTTCCTGTGGTCATTTTAATACATGGATTTAAACTTTCATAGCCTTTTTTAAAAATTTCAAATGTGTGGGTCCATAGCTGTTCTTTAAAAAGCGCAGACTGATACATCGTCAGATAGTATCTGTGAGAACACCAAGTACCCCAACTGACACGTAAAAGCATACCACAAATGTGGAATCTGAATTGATAGTTCTACCACTCATCACAGGAGTGGAAACTTTCCAATGTCCTAACTATGGTTTATATCTTTTTCATTCTAATAAAGAGACAAAAAAAAAAAAAAAAAAAAAAAAAAACCTTTAAATCGCCCTGGATCCCTATTGAATGCCATGTGAGCAAAGACATGATCCAATTATAGCACATTCAGAGAGCAATTTCTCCTCATTTTATTAGGCAATCAGTAAGATGTACTCTATTGTCTGTTGGAGGACCATGAATTAAAGTGCCTGGAATCGGAAGAGAGCTCTGCACAGTCTATTTTCTCCCAAGCTGGAAGTATCTCTGAATACACTTTGTGGCTCATTAGAAAAGATAGGCAGAAATGATTGAGAGCCAGAAAGACTGATCAAAGACCTAAATATACAGCTTACCAAATGATGCGTAGCAAGGGTGAGGGGGGAAAATGGGATTAGAAATTGATACAGGCATACCACAAAGGAGAAAAGGAACTTGTTTAGAGAGTTAACCAGAAGCAGAACCATGAAATTGAGCCCAGGAAATACTCATCTGAACCCTCAGAGACGGTGTACTCATCACCTGGCTTGTTGAAGACTCCCATAGGAAACAAAGGAAGAACCCAGACTCAGTCAAGCAACTGACTGCTGCTTTGGAGCAGGTGGGCAATTGAAAACACACAGATAATGTTCAGAACCTACAGGAAAGGAATTATAAAATTTTAATAGAGGAGAGATATACTGTATTCTTGCTTAGGAAAGCTCAATATTAAAAATGCTACTTCTCCACAAATTAATTTTAAAATGTAATGTAATTCCCCCAAACAATATGACCACTCTTTTCTAAAATTGGATAAAATTATTAACATTTCACATGAAGAAGAAATGAGTTACAGTAATGTCTAAAGCAGTCCTGACAAAAAAAGATTAATAGAATGATACAATTACTATAATTATTGCAATGTGGTAGTGGTACAGGAAAGGACAGGTCAAATGAACAAAATAGAACACCCAGAAATAAACAGATGTGTGTCTGTGGACATGCGTGCACATGTATTATATACTTAAAGCAGCATTACAATTCAGTGAAAAACGGGAAATGAGATGAAGTTGGGCCGTGTAGCTGGCTAATTATAAAAAGACAAAAGAGGAAGTATAACTCTACCATCATAACTTACATGAAAACAAATTCCAGATGATATTTTTTAAATGTAAAAAATACATAAAATCACCAAAAATACTAGGATTACTACTTAATACTACTTAGTAGCACTTAATAAATATTTGTGAAAGGTTTAGTGGTCATACAATGTGATTGCAAAAAACACTGAGAAGTTTGGATTTATATTCTGAAGACTGGTTGCCAGGGTTTCGAACATATTGAAATCACAGAATATTTCACAAATTCTGCAGGATTCTATAGTTAATTTTCTTTTCAGCATTGTCTCTAGCCGCCAGAAAATTAATCATTTGCTATTGATATTTGGAATTCCTTTTCTACAGTTTTCGATTCTAAGATGGTTTTTGAAAAGAAAGAAAACAAAGAGAAAAGCATACTCACACCCCCCTGAGTTAGACATTAATCATGTGACTCTAAGCACAGCACAGCATACAGGAGGAAGGTAATTGATCACAGTAAAAGCAGCTTGCCATAAGAAACTGTTCTGTATCTTTTCAGTAGTTCCTGGAGTCAAGGAATCAAACTGAGAAGAGAATACAAGCAGTATATTATTGGGAGACTAGCAATCAGCACAGCTGTTTCCAAATTGTTTGTCACATATTTCAGCCCCCGCTGGTTTTTTTTTTTCTACATTAGGGAAAAAATCCATATTGCTCTGATTTAGCTTTCATAAAGTGCTTCAGGTTTCTAAGGCAGTTCTTTAAGTAAGTTGCTATTGAGGTACTTCCTTTTGTTAATGTGTAATATGCAAATTGAAATAACAGTACTCCCCTCTATGTGACAGGCTAGAACATTTCAAAGACAGGTGTCGTAGAGTTTGCCCTCAGGAAAGTATGAAAATGTAACTTGGTGCAAATCAGCTGGGAATTCCCGTGTGTGTCATTTCAAATCAACTCAGACTAGTTGCAGGTATTTTGGTCTGTTTTGCTATAAACAAAAGGATACTATGAAATTGAGGTTAGATAAACAAGCAGTTCTGTCGGGAAACCTTGAAATCACGTCAAAGAAGCAATTATTTACCTCTGTTTTCTTTTTTTAAAAAATATTTTATTTATTTATTTAGAGAGGGAGAAAGAGAGAACACAAGTGAGGGGAGGGGCAGAGAGAAAAGGAGAGAGAGAATCCCAAGCAGACTCCGCCTTGAGCACCATGTCCCAGGACCCTGAGATCATCACTGGAGCTGAAACCAAGTCGGACGTGTAACCGACTGAGCCACCCAGGCACCCCTACCTCTGTTCTCAATTGGGCATCCATATTGGTGGTCTGGCATCCTAACTGCCAGGTTCCTCTTGAAAACCTGTCAGAGCACGAGGATACCACCCTGAAGGTCAGTGTGACTGAAGGGCTTGGCTTTCAGCCATGCCAGCTCCTTGCTTAGTCATGAAAGGTTATCCCATGAGTAAGAGAGATCGTCTGAAGGCAATAGGATCGCACACAGTTTGGTCCTACTTTGAAGGCAATATTCCACTTAAATGGGCTGCATTCATGTAAATTCACATGAGTTCAGAGTTTGAAACAGGCTCAATGCAAAGTTTAGCTATTGTTCTGTCTTACAAAGTGATATCTACTGCTCTTCAAGCTTGATGCTGCCGATGGCAATCACTGTCTATGTGGAGACAAGGCCAGTGCCACTCTGAAGTGACCCAGCCCATGTGGGGCAGGCTGAGATGCTGTCTTGGATTAAAGGACAGCACTCACTGTCTTTTAGATGCTTCTAACATTGATGATGAACCCAAACTTTCAGCTCAAAAGTACCCCATGCTTTAATCTCTAATAGCTTCACATTGACCTCTATATCGTTGTCCTTGACCTCATAACTTTCCATCAAAGATCCATTCTAAGTTAACCTGCTGTGTATTTTTTCACTCATGCTCCCGGGCCCCAGAACACTTCTTAGTAACCTTGAAGAAAACAATCTAATTTAAAACAACTTTGGAGACTAATTGGCTGCAAAGTGATCCATCAAAAATTTTTTCCATAAATGAGTATTCCATTCTGGGTTTTCTTTCATGTATCAGTTTGATTTTTGAAGTGCCACAGATCAGACTTATACAGCTTTGTTTTCTTCTTTGAGTATCTTTTTGGCTTTTTGCTGTTTCCTCCACCCACTTACGTCTCCATTCCCAGAATATAAGGGAAACTAAATGTTCAAAAAGTGCATTCATTTGAAAAAATCTAAACAATCAACATTTAGGGTTGGGTCTGATATAATTGTTTGAAAAGGTTTTTAATGGATCGAGGGTAAAAACTGGTTAAAATTGAATGTTTTCCTTTACTATGTCATTATATGATAACTTTTTATATAAAGGATATGAGGTAGTATAAGAGGAGAATGCAGAACAAACCTAATAACCCAAAAGACTAGTTAGCTGAAGTTAACTAAGGATTAACTTAAATTTTATAAATTAAAGAAAAAATATCTAAAGACCCAAGTCTGAAAAATTTTAGTATTTTCCCTTTTTGTGTTTTTATTGCTGTCCCACCTTTAAATGAAAGTAATTTATGCACTTTAGAAAAAAATAACAAATTGTAGACAAGCAAAAATAAGTACATTAGAACCCCTGGCCATGATCCAACCTACTTAAAGACAGCCACCATTATATATATATATATACCATTTCTTTGCTCATACATATGCATAATATAAACATATAAACAGGCATACCTCAGAGATACTGTGTGTTTGGTTCCAGACCGCTGCAATAAAGCAAATATTGCAATAGAGCAAATATCACAATAAAGTAAGTCAAATGAAGTTTTTGGTTTCCCAGTGCATGTAAGAGTTATGTTTATACTATATGGTAGCCTATTAAGTGTACAATAGCATTATGCCTAAAAAATGTACATACCTTAATTTAAAAAATACTTTATTATTAAAAATGCTAACCATCATCCGAGTTTTCAACAACTCATAATGGGGGGGGGGGTCATGTCTCAATGTTGATGGCTGCTGACCATGTTATTTGATGGTTGGGTGGCTGTGGCAATTTCTTAAGATGACAAAGAAATTTGCTGCATCAGTTGACTCTTCCTTTCATGAATGATTTCTCTGTAGCATGTGATGCTGCTTGATAGCATCTTACCCACTGTAGAACTTCTTTCAAAATTGGAGTCAATCCTCTCAAACCCTGCTGTTACTTTATCAAGCAAGTTTATGTAATATTTCACATCCTTTGTTGTCATTTCAATAATCTTCACAGCATCTTCCTCAGGAGTAGATTCCATCTCAAGAAGCTGCTTTCTTTGCTCATCCATAAGAAGCAACTCCTCATCTGTTAGTTTTATCATGGCATTGCAGCAATTCAGTCCCATCTTCAGGCTCCACTTCTAATTCTAGTTCTCTTGCTATTTCCACCACATCTGTCTTTATCTCCTCCACTGAAGAAGTCTTGAACCCCTCAAAGTTATCAGTGAGGGTTGTAATCAACTTCTTCCAAACTTCTGTTAATGTTCTATTTTGACTTCTTCCCATGAATCATGAATATTCTTAATGGAATCTAGGATGATGAATCCTTTCCAGAAAGTGTTCAACTTACTTTTCCCAGATCCATCAGAGGAATCGCACTATCTGTGGCAACTATAGCCTTATGAAATGTTCCTTAAATAGTAAGACTTGAAAGTTTAAATTACTCTTGATCCATGGGCTGCAAAATGGATGTTGTGTTGGCAAGCATGAAAACAATATTAATCTTGTTTCATTTCTCCATTAGAACTCTTGGGTGATCAGGTACATTATCAGTGAGCAGTAATATTTGGAAAGGAATCTTTTCTGAGCAATAGGTCTCAACAGTGGGCTTAAAATATTCAGTAAACCATGTTGTAAACAGATGTGCTGTCATCTAGGCTTTGTTGTTCCATTTATAGAGCACAGGCAGAGTAGATTTAGCATAATTCTTAAGAGCCCTAGGACTTTTTGAATGGTAAGTGAGCATTAGGCTCAACTTAAAGTCACCAGCTGCATTACCCCCTGACAAGAAGGTCAGCCTCTCTTTTGAAGCTTTGAGACCAGGCATTGACTTCCCCTCTCTAGCTATGAAAGTTTTAGATGGCATCTTTAAGGCTGCTTTGTCTACCTTGCAGCATTAATTATCTTAGTTAGATCCTCTGCATAGTTTGCTGAAGTTTCTACATCAGCACTTGTGGTTTCACTTTTTACTTTTATGTGATGGAGACAGCTTCTCTCCTCAAACCTCATAAACCAGCCTCTGCTGGCTTCAAACTTTTCTTTTGAAAATAGCTTCCTCACCTCTCTCAGCCATCATAGAATTGAAGAGAGTTAGGGCCTTGCTCTGGAGTAGGCTTTGGCATCTGAGAATGTTGTGACTGGTTTGATCTTCTATCCAGACCACTAAAACTTTCTCCATTTCAGCAATAAGGCTGTTTTGTTTTCTTATCCTTCATGGGTTCACAGGAGTAGCACTTTTAATTTCCTTCAAGAATTTTCCCTTCACATTCACAGCTCAGCTAACTGTTTGGCACAAGAGGCCTAGCTTTCAGAGTATCTCAGCTTTCAACATGCCTTCCTCACTAAGATTAGTCATTTCTAGCATTGACACGTGAGAGACGTGCAACTCTTCCCTTCACATGAACAGTTAGAGGCCATTGTAGGATTATTAATTGCCCTAATTCTAATATTGTTGTGTCTCAGGGAATAGGGAGGCCCAAGGATAGGGTGAGAGGCAGGGGGAAGGCCAGTTGGTGGAGCAGTCAGAACACACACAACATTTAGGGATTAAGTCCACCATCTTACATGGGCACAGTTAGTGATGCCCCCAGTTACAATAGTAACATCAAAGATCACTGATCATAGATCACCATAACAAATATAATATTAATGAAAAAGTTGGAAATATTGGAAGAATTACCAAAATGTGACATGGAGACACAGAGGAAACAAATACTGTTGGAAAAATGGTGCCAATAGACTTGTTGGACATAGGGTGGCCACAAACCTTCACTTTATTGTAAAAAAAATACAATATCTACAAAGTATGATAAAGTGAAACACAAATTGTATCATACCATACAAAGTGTTTGAGAATATTTAACCAATCGTCTATTGTTGGATATTAGTTTTATTTTACTGCGTGTTGGCAAATTTTCACTATTGCAAAGAGGTACAATAATAATTAGTAAAAATAGAAATTAAAAACTTAAGAGAAAGGAAAGGACAGAAAATTATTCTGGAAATTGACAAAAATATCTAAAAGGTAAACATTATAAATCAGACTCAATGAACACCCAAGTTACCTATTCATGAAAAAAAAATGTGTTGTTGATAATTATTTTCAGCAATTTATTCTTCTGACTAAATAATCCTATTCAATAAATTTCTTGTAAACTAATTGTTTTCTACCACCAAGTTCCCTTATTGGGTCCCATTAAAGATTCTGCTGCAAGTGTGTGGCTCTTGTGAGAAAGGACCATTTCCTGAGCCCCGGGTGTTCCACCCATTTAACATATTTCAGATCTATTTCTTGCTCCTTCAACCTGCTGTTCTTCTACCAACCTTCTAAGTTTCTCCTACAAACATCAATTTATAGGAATACCCAAATCATTGCTTATACATTAACTTTTACACAATCAATCAGACCTTAACATATCATATAATTGTTCCTACCTTTATCTTCTTAGTCTTTTCACTAATTTCAGATAAATTATACTTCTTTCTTGTCAGAGTGAGTCCCTTCACTTAGATCCTCATCCCTTTGTGCCCATTTTAAGATTTTATTTCTGAATTCATCTCTTCCTCTATTATGTTGTATCTTTTCTTTCGTAACATCTCCTTTCTTTTCAGATGTCTCCTATTTCCCCCTTCTTAAGCAGTACTTTGGCTTGCCTCTACTATTTACTTTTACTTTTAATAAATTTTTCTCCCATCACCAAAACTAGCAAATGAGTTGTATTACTCTGCTTTCTTATATCCCTCCCTAACCCCTATAAACTGGCTTTCTTCCCATGGACTCAATCAAACCTGCTTCTCCATTTCTTTTTTTTTGCCATTTCTTTTATTCTGTTCAAACTGCCCTTTCCAGGAACTCAGCCTTTCTTCTCTGAAACATCAAAAACTGTTCAACGGGGCACCTGGGTGGCTCAGTTGGTTGGGCAACTGCCTTCGGCTTGGGTCATGATCCCAGGGTCCTGGGATCGAGCCCCACATTGGGCTCCATGCTCAGCGGGGAGCCTGCTTCTCTCTCTCCCACTCCCCCTGCTTGTGTTCACTCTCTCTCTCTCTCTGTCAAATAAATAAATAAAATCTTAAAAAAAACAAAACAAAAAACTGTTCAACAGCCTGCCTTTGAGGACTCTCCACATTTCCATCCATTCCCTACCCTGCACTAACCTAGCTTTCTGTCTTTCCCTAGACCCCCTGCTATGTTGTCTTACTACCTCTCTTACTCCTGATCACAATAATGAGCCTTAAGAATCTATCTTCACCTTTGTTTCTCTCTTGGATATTATGCCCTTCAGCAACTTGTCTGTTTTCATAGTTTCACATCCAGTCCCTATTTCATGAATATATGTTTCTGCCTGAATATAGGTTTCGTGAATATAGGTTTCTGCAAAGGGAACATAAAGATCAATTATTTTGAGATACTGCATGGTGAACACAGCTTCATTCTCCTTTCATGCTTGGAATGATACTTTGGCTGGCTATAGAATTTTAGGTTAGAAACTGGGTTACTTCAAAGATTTTAAGACATGTTCCCTTGTCTTCCAGCTTTCAGTGCTGCTTTCAAAAATCCAGTGCTGTGTGATTTTCATACCTTTGTTTGTGATTTATTTTTTATATCTCAAGGAATTATTTAAATTTTCCTCTTTATTCCTTTTGTTTCGAAATACCACAATAATGTGCTTGGTATAATGTTCTTTCCCATTCACTGTGCTTCATATTTGGTGAGCCCCACAGTTTATAAATTGATATCCTGGGAAATTTTTTCATGCCATTTGTCTGATAATTTGTCTGGTCATCTCATTTTCTCATCTTTCAATTCTTCACCTATACTGATCTAAATATCTATGTATCTATCTATTAATATAAGCATTTTCTGGGAAATTTACTCAACTTTATGTTCTAATTTTGGAATTTTCATTTCAACTCTTGTTATTTTTTATTTCTAAAAGCCCTTTCTTATTTTTAGGTTGTTTCTTTTTCTCGACTTCTATTCTTATTCCATGAATACAATATCTTCTCTTGCCTCAGAATATTGATAATAGATTTCAGGATATTTTTTTTTTTAGTGCATTAAATTGTGTCTGTTTTCTGCAAATTCTTTTTTTTTTTTCTGTCTTTTCATTCTGTTCCCTGTTTTCCTCACCACTTCAGAGAGGCTTATCTGAATATCCATATTTAAGAGAAAGGGAAGTGGGGAGGCCTAAGAAGGCACTGGAAATGGGTTAGGGACAAGCTCTGAGCTTGTCAACCGGTGAACCTCATTGAAGGGTAATTGGGGAAACTGCTGTTTATTTGGTGGCACCTCCAAATTTAAGTATCTGTGAACCAGTTTTTCCAAAGAGGAGGCATAAGCCAATTACCAACATTTTGGGAGACCTGTATGGAAAAGGGTCTGGGGTTCTCACAGTTCATTACATGGACTTTTGCTTAACCCACCTCTGTTCAGTTCTGCATGTCACTCTTCATCCTCTGTGCCTGTTGTCCCCAGTCCAGAACCATTCCTCGTTCAGTCTCTGAAGAAAGAATATCCTCATGAGGTGGGGTATGTGATAATGGCAGGCTGCCCAGAGATTGGATATTCTAAATTTAACAAAACAATGTTAAAGTTTACCTAGAAGCATAAACATTCACGAGTAACAGGTAAAATTGTGAAAGTCCTCATTAATGCTGAGGAACGACCTCTACCAGATACTAAAATGTACTTTGAAGCTCTAGCCATCAAAGTTTGGTGCTTGTGAAGGAAAAGCCTGGGAGCTCCATGGGAGATTGAGTCAAAGAAAAGCCAAACACATGTGGGTATTTTGAGTATGATAAAAGTGGATCTTCATATCTTGTAGGGAAAAGATGAATTATAACAGGATATTCATTGCATCCTTGTTTATGAAAGCAAAAAATTAAAAACAACATAAATGTTCATCAAGATGAAACTTGTTTAATACACATAACTTCATACAACATTTGCAACTGTTCAAAAGAACAATATAATTCTGTGTGAGCTGATTTGGGAGACACCCAACGCATGACTTAAGAAGCAATTTGCTGAATAATATGTATGGTATTATGTCATATTTGTTCTGAAAAAGAGAACATATCTATTTGCTAATCTATGCATAAAAGGTCTAGAAGCATAAGAAATATTAATAGTACCCCTGGGACAGGGGGTTGGGGACTGAGAACAGAGGGAAAAAGTCTTTCATTTTTTACTTTATAACCTCTGTGCTCTTCGATTTTTTTTTTTCATTTTTCCCCCATGAGAATACATATCTTGTATAGCTAAACTTTTGTTAAAAATTAACAACTACAACATTGCTAGCTTCCCATCCAAATACTAGATTGTGAAATAGTTTTTAAATGTAATTGAAAAAATATTGATCCTAGGCTGGCCTACCCTATAGCAAATTGGCCCGTGAGCTGGGATTTATTTCTTCAGGCTTGTCATCATACCATATCTTTGCCCTTGACAACTCCAACTGCCAATCATCATGTTTTCTTGCTTGCTTTCTTTAGAGCCAGATGTCCAAAGTTCTTAGATCATGCTCTCCAGAATTTTTATTTACTTACCTTGTTGCAACATAAGACTTTCCCGGATATCTGTTCTCCTAGATCATTTGCTACAGTTGCAACAGATCTGTATGTAGAACAGTCTGACCAAGAATAGGCTGATCTTCACCCCTGCTTTAACTCACTGGAGTGGAGAAATAGATCAAACTACCCACAAAGAACACAACAACAATGATCTATTTAGATAACTAGAGAATTTACATAATTTCACATTTCTTTTCTTCTAGAGAAAATTTTTAAATGATTCAACTATATACAAGTAGATGGCAAATAAAATGTACCCATTGCCCAGATCTTTTTAAAAGATTGATATTATTCCAGAACTATTTTTACAGGAATAAAAATACAGTTACTGTTGTAGTCCTCTCCCTATTCACTTCCTTTGCCTAACTCCTTTCTCTCTGAGGGTAACCACTACCCTAAAGTCAGTGTGTGTTCTTCCTGATGATTTTTTATATGCCCTATGTCTGTGTGTACCTATAAACAATACATAACACGTATCTGTGTTTTAAACGATTTACATAAATGGTATTATATTGTACCTTCTTGTTTTAATTAGATTGCATTCATCTATAAGTAACCAAAAAATCCTCTACCAAGTATTAAATAATTGAATGTTATTTGTCTCACATAACAAGAAATCTAGGAAAAGGCGGTTCAGTGGTGATCGAGTGCCTTAGTCATGTCATCAGAGATGATAGTGACATTATCTATCATCCTGTTGCACTATCCTGGTGTGTGGCTTTCTACCTACTGGCTACAAGTTGGCTACCAAACCTCAGGAGTTCACATTCCAGGAAGGAAAAAGAGGGAAGTCAATGGCCAAAAAACTTTTCCTTGTTTTGCCTTTTTATTTGGGAAGGGAAAGATACCCAAAGATTTTAGTACATCTCATTTGCTGGAACTGATGCACCATTTGCTGCAAGAGAGGACAAGATATTGAATATTTTAGCTTTTCTGCTTCCTTAGTAGAGAAAATCATGATGTTATCATTCATGATGTCTTCTATCTTATTCTTTTACAACTTCCTTTTTTCATTTGCCATTATGTTTTTAGCAACTTAGCCATATTGGTAATTCTAGATATAATCCATTCATGTTAATTGCTGTGTAATATTCTATTTATATATTATATATGAATATATTTATATTTGTTTATTTGTGCATTTTCCTGTTGATGGACCTTTAAATTGTTGCCATATTTTCACTGTTACAAAAATGCCATGTGAATATCCTTGTATATATCTCTTTGTGCTTTTATACGTATAATACATATTACATAATAGTTTAATACACAATACATGTATTACACAATATATTATATATAGTGTATTGTATATTATATATAAATATATATCTATAAAGGGGTGCCTGGGTGGCTCAGTTGGTTGAGCGTCTGATCCTTGGTTTTAGCTCAGGTCTGGATCTCAGGGTTGTGAGATCAAGCCCTGCATCTGGCTTCTTGCTCAGTGGAGAGTCTGCTTGAGATTCTCCCTCTCCCTCTGTCCTTCCCCCTGCTCGTTCTCTCTCCCTCTCTCTCTCTGTCTCAAATAAGTAAGTAAATCTTTAAATATATACATATGTACATATATATATACACACACACAGTAGAATAGGATGATAGGTAACCCATTTTCATCTCTGATCACACACATATACCTTATTTTGTGCTTTCAGTATAAATGCTTTTTGTTTTTGCCTTTTCTGCTTTCATTTAGACTATTGAGTTCTTGATACCCCTTGGTTGATGTTGTTGTTCTGCCAGTATGAAGTGATTCATTTTAGTCCCTTTTATTGTTTTAGTCAATACCCTTAAATTTAAATGCATAATTCACATAACATACATAATCAAAAAAGTCTAAAATAAATAAATGTCTCTGGTATCATCCTGGCTAATTCTGAGAAATTAGAGTGCTTTAATTCTTTTTACTCCTTCCATCATTCGTGTCATTAATCATCTAGTATTTTAGTTCCACCTCATTTTTTTTTTAAAGATTTTATTTATTTATTTGAGACAGAGAGAATGAGAGACAGAGAGCATGAGAGGGAGGAGGGTCAGAGGGAGAAGCAGACTCCCCGCCGAGCAGGGAGCCTGATGCGGGACTCGATCCCGGGACTCCAGGATCATGACCTGAGCGGAAAGCAGTCGCTTAACCAACTGAGCCACCCAGGCGCCCCAGTTCCACCTCATTTTTAACCGTTCAATAATTGATTATGTTTACAATCAGTGCTTGATTTGGTTTATATGTTTAATACTTTCTTTGCTTAACATTGCATGTACCTATTCTTCCCTCTGCGTCCAGTTTTCTTCTCTCTGAAGCTATTCCTTTAGTGATTCTTTTATTAAAGATATATGATTAGTAAATTATCTCAGTAGTAGTAATTTAGTAGTAAATTACTATGTTGCATCTTTTCAATTTATTATGTGTGACTCTTAGCATGCTTTTATATTTTTTCTCTCTCTTTATCTGCCTGTGTTCTGGATGATTTCCTCAGGTTTCTGATTCTCTTTTGAGCTGTGCCGATTGAGTTTTTAGTTTTCTTGCCTATAGTTTACTGTCTAAATTTTGGTCTGTTTCTTTTTCACATTGGCTATATTACTTCATTATGTTTTATATTTATTTTTAAGGTATTATTAATCATTTTAAATGTAGCTGTTTTTTGGTGTCTTTTAGATTGTGCAGTTGTTTTTATTTCTTAAGGTACTAGTTCTTCCTTTTAAATTTTTTTTTAACTTTCTGTCTTCCCTTCATTGTGGTTATTATTTTATATTATGTATATATATATAATTTTTTGTGAAACAAGGTTATAATGAAAAGAGAGGGATGTTGGTTTATATTGTTCTTCAGTTCAGTTAAAGAAAACATACAAGCTCATCTTTTGTGAAGCTTTTTTTTTTTTAATAACATCAAATGGAGCTTGAGTTTTCACTTTGTTTCTTACTCCTGGGTATTCCCGTTTCTTTGAGTTCAGTTGTGTGTTTAAAAGTTGTTATAACTTAAATATAAATTTATACACACTAATACAGGAGGGAATTCTGCATTCGTTTAGTTCTACTGGTTGCTGGAACAACCTATTAATGACTTTCTGAAGACACTAAACTTGCTTAACACTGCTCTGTACTCCTGTCAGCGCTTAATGATGTCATGAGGTCATTGAAAACAAATAGAGGTCTTAAAAGTGGTTTCTGTAAAACTCCTTTAATATGTGCCAAAGATAATATCTGCTAATATGATTGTCTAAAGCTGCAGTTATAAACATGTAGTCCATCAGCCAGATTCCATCTATAGACATATTTTGTTTTGTCCACACATTGTTTAAATATTTTATGTTAGTTTCCAACATTTAAAAATTGGCTGATTTCACATAATAGTTCAGATGCTTAGTGTCTTTTAAAAACACACAAGCAGACAGAAAGAACCAGGAAAACACAGTTCCTCCTGCATCCCTGTGCTAGTACTAAAAGCCGCTGGTTCCGGTGTTAGAGTTCTCACTACTTTCCTGTGTTTCCACAGAGAGCTTGTTCCTTGACATTGTAGGCACGGCCTGGCAAGCACCTGAGTTTGCAATTTCTGGTCTAAAGAAGTAAAAAAAAGTTTGTGGATTGCCATCAGATAAACCACCATTCAGATCCTAATAATGTGTAAGAGCTAATTAATCTGGTTAGCTGTTGAATGCTGTAGCATATAGACATTTCTTTTTTTTTTTTTTTAAGATTTTATTTATTTATTGGACAGAGAGAGACACAGCGAGAGAGGGAACACAAGCAGGGGGAGCAGGAGAGAGAGAAGCAGGCTTCCTGCGGAGCAGAGAGCCCGATGTGGGGCTCGATCCCAGGACCCTGGGATCATGACCTGAGCCGAAGGCAGACGCTTAATGACTGAGCCACCCAGGTGCCCCGCATATAGACACTTCTTTAACTCATTAAGGACGGAACGCTGATCCTGCTCTTTTGATACACTCCAGTGGAAGTGTATTTATTTGGGGGAGTAATCCAAGGTCCTATAAAGAAAATATATACATTAATTGTAGTAATATGAACATCATGGTTTAGGCAGGCAGAAAAGAGGCTTTCATTTTTGCTTTGTATTGGTGCATTTGTATCTTTGTGAGGTTTGGTGGTTCCTTTGGAAGCAGAGGCTCCAGAACTCCCTCTAATTCTTGTTTCAACCAGTGGGCCTCTTGTTGGAAACTTGACAGAATCTGTGGGTAATTAATAAGAATTGGACATGCTTCCAATTCTAATTTATTTCTTCTTTCTAGTTTTGCAAGAATTCAGCAGTATCACAGCTGAGTGGGAGTGCTGTAAACTTATTAAATAGCTTTATTATTCCTTGGTAGGGTAGTTATTTATTAATTTGGTCAGTACTAATGGGGAAAAAATAGCCTTTATTGTCTCGCAATCTCTTCCATGTAAATTGTGTTCCCAGATACTCAGAAGCACGTTAATTGTTTTTGATTTGTACGCCACGCACTGCTACCTCCATTCCACCCCTCGCTTTAGCCACACTAAACTTCTCACCATGTCCTAGACAACTCTTATTGTCCCTGAGACCTAATGCCAGCCTCTTCTTCATCAAGACCAGTTCTGGTTGCTGTCTCATGTCAGAAGTCATTTTCTCTCACTGACGCTCTCAACCTACTTTATTGACTCCGTGAAGAGCGTGATGGCTGTCACCGCGTTTTATGGTTGGTTCTCCACATAGCTGTTCATCACTAAGTTTTAACGTTTTTATGTTTTTGGTTTTGACCTCCTTAAGAGGAAGCCCCACTTCTTGTCTTATTCATCTTTGCATTTCTAGAGCCTAGCACTCTGCTCAGCACCTAACACATACTCAACAACCTCATATTTTGAATTCAGTGTAATTACTTCAACAAAGGACTTGAGTTGGTTTATAGGACTGAGGAATATTTATTTTCAAAAAGCATAAGTAAATGTAAAAAATGATAAGACATCTCTTAAAAGAAACAAGAACATGGGTATCTGGCACAAATTGGGTTCTTAATTAGCACTAAATTTTGTTCAGAGCCTCCTGCCAACAAAGTGAAAACGGAAGTACATAAGTTTTGCATAGTTCTCTAAGTCAGTTAAATAAAGCACACAGATCATTTGCCAGTGTTGTTTTATTAAACTCTATGAAAAATAGGGCATAGAGTGGCATAGTGGGCAATGGCCTTGATTAGTCTTATGAAAGACACAGAAGTGTTTTTCAAATTGACCTTCTAAAATCCACTCTCAATAAAAGCTAAAAGTAAAGCAACAATCCCTAAATGAATAAAACCACTACTATAATAGTTCTATAACAGTTCTTTAAAGAACTGATGATACGATGCAAAACAAAATTGGAGCCTAAGTAACTATTAGTTATATATTGCTGTGTAACAAATTACCTCAAAACTTTGCTGCTTCATATGGCAAACATTTATCTCACAGTTTCTGAGGGACTGTTTAGGCTGGGTTGTCTCGCAGGGTCTCTCATGAGGTTTGGCCATCACTGCAGTCTCTGAAAACTCAACTGGGAATGAAAGTTACACTTCCAAGCTTACTCACATGGCCATTGGCAGAATGCTTTACTTCCCAGCCACACAGACTGCTCTGTAGGGTTGGGCATAACTTGGCATACCCCAGAGAGAGCAATCCAAGAGAAAAATCGTGATATAGCACATGTGAGAGAATGAGAGAGCAACCAAAATGGAAGCCATGGTGACTTTTTAAATCTACTCCTGAAGTGACATACTATCACTTTGGCTATATTCTGTTGATCACATAGACCAACCCTGGTACAGTGTGAGAGGGACTACAACAGGTGCAGATGAGGAAATGAGGATCACTGGGGGCCATCTCAAAGGATGGTTACCACAGTAAATGTTTGGTACTCATATGCCTTAGATGGTCTTTCTTAAATCTCGGACATGAGCACTTTTAAGTATTGTGTGAAGACCATTCAGAGTTGATGTCTATGGCTGGAAGTCAATATTTATGTTGTTGATTAATGAGAGATGCGTATATATTTCCAATCCCAGAAGACAAATGTATTTGGTACAGTGTGAAAATGTGCAGGCCTAATGTCTGTATTTCTTTCCCATCTGTGCAGTGATAAAGTCAACAGTTTCCTCAAAAGAAATCTGAATATGCTCAAGGGCTTAAAAGAACCGCACATAGATTTCTGCACATAGAATATGGAAGAGAAACTCCTGCCTTTAAATCCTTTAAGCTCACGTGTGGTCATAGGCCTTCTCAGGCACAAGTCTGGGAAAGGCCATTTCAGATGCCTGGCTTTGGGTAGGACTGCATCTTAAAGGGTCCTCAGGGATGAAGCTGGAACTGAAAGAAAGAAATAGTCTTATAATGTTAGAGGGGCTCCTTTGGAGAAAGTCAGGTACTATTATCATCTGTATTGTACAGTTGGATTAAGTAATTGACCCAGTATTACAGAGCTAAGCATCAGATATCATAGTCAACCAGGCTCTCTCATTTTAGACTACGTGCAGAATTACCGCACTTGTGCCTGTATTTCCTGTAGCTTTTTAAAAGGAAATATTAAAACACTAAAAATGAATGAAATATTAATTAAAAGAAGCAAAAAAAAACTACTGTTAAGGTAATATATGTAAGTATTAAGAATTTCTAGAGAGTAAAAGAATTGCTGAAATTTAACTAAGTCCCTTTATAGGCAGCTCCAGTGTTTGGAGCAACTGACCCAATACAGCTGCCTTTCCTCATTTGGGCAGAACTTCTGAGAGAGCGGACCTTAGCTAAGATCTCACTGTTGAGGTCGTGAGACGTGTTGACCTAGAGTCCTTGGATCTGAGCCAGAGCATCCAGCATGGGTCAAGAGCATGCACAGGAAGGAGGCCCGTGGCTGAGGGGCTGGCTACGTGCTGCTGGTCCCATAGTGAGCGAGCCAGAGATTTGTCAAAGGAAAATGGTCCAGCTCGCCCCTGACTCTTGGCTGCTTTGAAACATTAAGTAGTACAACAACAAAGTTAATTTTTTATATGATCGTGTTAATGACAAATAAAACCTGTAGGAGCAATAAGTTTTTAAAAATTGAAGGAAGGCTTTGCCTAAGAATTTAAAACAAGTAGGGAAGAGGACAAGGAAGACTGTATGTAGCACACAGACTGAAAATACAAAACAGTAAGGACTCCAGTCTTAGTCAGGGTGGAGTGAGGGCAGGGAGGGATGGTGAGGCTTCCACAGGCACAGGGCCCTGGAGGAGGGATGGGGCTTGGGGTAGTGAGGGGGAGCTGACACAGGGAGGGCGGAAAACATGGAAACAGGGAAGGGAATAGTGAGAGGGTCTTGGGCCCAGCAAAGGTGTTTCCTCCGGAAGAGTCTGAAAGGGGGGAGCAGTATTCTTGTGCAAACACATGGACACATTCCATCTGATATAGGCATTTATCAAAATATGTAAAACTGGGCCTTCCTTCTGGGTGGTTCTACGTAAGAGCTAGATAATGGGCTCAATAAATAGTCCCCTAATGGTATGGTTCATAGGCCTCTGGTCATGAGAACCTAGGAATTAGACCACCTGATCTGTTAGCTAGAGGTCTGCTGACACCATGGCCTTCATCCAAAATTTCAGCAGAACACTTGGGTTCTCTTCATGAATGAAATAACAGAAGCTGAGTCTAGCTATGTATCTTCCATCAAGCATCTGTTTTAAAGGATTCCTTTAGTGATCATTATACTTCACCATTCACAATGTCTTCCTACATCTGTCCTTATGACAACTGTAAGAGAGAAAAACAGTAAGCTAACAGCATTTTTGTTCCTTCTTTACAGATGAGGCAACAGAAGCAGGGTAGTAAGTCCTCCGGGTCGCGTACGCAGCCGTCCTGCTGTGGACGCTATGCATTGCTGGTTGTCCCACGCAATCCTTACAGCAGCCTTGGAAGTTACCACACTGAGGGGGTCAAGGGATTTGCCCAATAAACTGCTGCCTCCAAGGGTGGCAGAACCCACTCTCAAACCCAGAGGGTCTACCACCAACCCTCCTCTCTCTCCACGGTGAAATTCAAGCGTGGTGGTTAAATCTGACCTCTGTAGTACATAAAGTAGCAGTAGGGGCGAGAGGGTTAAATAAATGCACGAATTTGGAGAACTGTTTGATTCTGGATTTGGAAACTCTACATAGGTACACACATTTTAAAAACAATCTGTGAAGGTGGTATGATACAGTGAAGAGTAGGGATTTTGCAGAACGGTGTCCTGAATTTAAATCCTGGCTCCCCCATTTACTGTTGAAATGGATTTGGCCAAATCACTTAACTTTGCTGCATTTCAATCCCCAAATCTACAAAATAGAGCTCACCACAAAATGTATTTCATTGGAATGTGATAAAACTCAGATATTGTCTATGAAGTTACTTTATAATTTTAAACCTAAATTATTTTGAATCTTTGTGTGGGGAAGATCACAGTTCATTCCCCATCTCAAAGGACCGATCCTTTTTTTTTTACACATATTTGTTGTCTGTCTCTTTGCTTCCACACCTCCCCGATTCACCTGTATATCCCCAGGATCCACAGCAGTGCCAGGTACTTAGTAGGTACCCAGTAAATATTCATTGAATGAATAAACATGAATCCCAATAGAAATAATCATATTGTAATTTCATCAAAGAGAAGATATTTTTGAAAAAGAGCTCCCCTCCTGTCATTATTGAGACTGTTTCCCCCTCAGCTTCCTGCGTCTAAGGGAAATGAAATATGTGCTTAAACACACTTGCAGCATTTCCGCTTACATTCCCATTCACCACTTTCTTATGATCAGTTAAAATAAATTACACAGAGCTTCCTCCCCACATTGTTTTCTGATCTTTAGCAAGCCCTGCCAAGAAGGAGGGAGGCAGCCCAGTGGGTCTCTTCTCTCAGCCTCAGGCACAATGAAAAAGAGGATTTAAAATAGTAGAAAGCATTTGTGGAGAAAATATTTCAGCCTTATGGTCTATTTAACAGTCTGTATCTCCTATATTTCATTATCTTAGCTCCTCTCTATGACCGTGAAGCAATTTCCCAACTCGTGCCTTAGCCGTGGTTGCTGACCAACATGGGTGTTTTCATACTGATCAGTTTTTCTGATTTCCTGTGAATTGAGTTTTAGGAGAGTGATCTCAAACCCGCTGGAGACACAAGAATGTCACCAATCTCTGTACATCATTAATACTTAAAAATAGTAGAATTATTAGCTTTAAGGATTGACCTAGCAATGTTAATATTTAAATCTGATAAATTAATGAGTTCTATTGTTTACTTTTCACATGCTTATAGTCCATCCAGAGGGAACTTCTCTCAATTTTTGCTGCCTTTCAGGGCAACGGAATAACGGGAAGCAGCATCGGGCTGCTCGGTAAGAAACCAGAAAACAATAGTTGGAACAGTTATGGATTAACTGCGTGACCTCAGACAAGTGACTTCATTCTCCATATTTCCTTTGGTTTCTGAGTTAAAAAAAAAAAAAAAAAAGGAAAAAAAATGGAAGAGCCGTGGATTGATTTCTTACTTTGAGAGATGATGAGAAGACAGATGAAATATTTTGGTACACTTTGATTTCTCACGGGTCTCAAGGGATCCATAAGGTGTTTGTTTCTTTTACTTATTTCCATTTGATTATATGTTTTATTCTGTATGACATTTTAACACTGAAGGCGCTGTGAAGGAATTTGGATTCTTTGTTTCTCCTGGAGTGCCATTTGCTTTGCCATAGCACAAAGGGGAGATGTGGTATTTTGCTGGGTCACAGAGAGTGTCAGTGGCAAGTCAGGATCAGACTCAGGCAGTCATTCAGCTCATACTGCCCCACAGCTTCCTGAGGATTATTTGTAGGTCGCATCTCAGCCTTACGTTTAATAACAACAACCACCACAAAGATGGCTGATTACTCGGATGTTAAGAACAGCCGTATTTCTTTGCAAACAAAGGCCCTCCTCCCAGAATAAAAGAACCACTTATGCCTTCCAAGTAAAGTCCTTTTATTATTAGATTCTTGGGTATTTGGCGATTTATACTGTTCATACTTCAATGCTCTTAATAACAACAAAATAGCTGTAACTGACTGTTTGATAAACTACAGAGAAATCCAGAAACATAATTATGTTTTTTTAAGAATTAAATAGTAATATGAGCTGGGGGTGGAGAAATGACAGGGAAAATAATTTCTTTTCAAACCCTTTCCCCATGAGGCACATGCTGGGCTTTCTCGCTGCACCTGTGTGACCGCAAGAACTCCAGGTCAATGAGGGGGCAGCTAGTTTGAACCTTGTTCAGAATGAGGGATTGAGGCCATCGCCATTTTGAAGCTATGAGTTCTCCTCACATAATTTTCAGCATCAGGTTTGCCAAGCAAATCAAGACCCTGAAAACAAAAGAACAAAACAGCAAACAAAAGCTTCCTGCCCCCCTAAGAGAATGCCATTGTTCAAGAACTGGCAGCTCCACAGGTATCTTTCTGTCTTTGTACCATTGGTGCCTACTGGACCCCGCACAGAGAAAACCGAACTCCTTCCCTATTGAAGGACAAGAACAACAGCAGGGAGCGTGCTCTTCCTAACTGGAAAGTGGAGAATGATTTTTAAAATGCCGGGTTGACTTTCTGGCAGCCTTTTAGTAACGTGTAGGTAGGAGGACACAGAACTTCAGATAAACAAGTACTGGGCTAGTACTGTCCATAGAGCTTGCTTCTGGAATGTCTTGGGGGTAGCATGTGGAGATTTAGGGGATGAGGGTGTCGTTTTCAAAGGCAGCTATCAGAGTAAGTTATGTAAACAGCCTAACCAGTAATGACCTGGAGCTAAGTATCTGCCTGAGAAAAATGGATAGAAGTTGAACTCTCATCAGCTCTAAGTGACCTTCAGAGAAGACCTATCAGAGCATAGCCACAGCCCCATCTTTGGTTCTGTGTGGGTTTACAGGCATGTCTCCTTCATTCTGGCAAAAGGCAGGAGCATCACTACATCTGGGCTTGTTTTATGATGCCTCATGGAAACAGCTGCGTTGCCTGTCTTTGTGTGGATACAGTTTTGTAAAAATGAAAATCGCCATGGCAACAGCTGCAGCCACTTATTACAGAGCAGTCAAAGTGACGCTGATATTTGTGAGGAAAGCTATGCTCTCAGAATAATGCGTCCCTTACAATGAAGTAGATTTTTCCCACTAACATTTCCATTTTTAAAAAATAAAAAGGTATCAGAATGCGGTCAAAAGGAATTTACTAGGGAACCGGAGAGCTCAGAGAATTGGTGGGCAGAAGTGGAGCCTTTGATCTGTGGCCCCTGAGTTAAAATCCAACTGTTCGTTACTAGCTCTCAATACTGGGAACCTGGGAGGGCCGTGCTCATTGTTTTCAAGCCCCCTAAAATGCCACTCCGAAATCGCTTCATAGCAGTAACAGCTTTGATTAGAATTAATCGAAGCCGGTTTTTCTGCTTCTTTCATCACCACACCTTTCTTTGAGCTTTGAGGAACCTCTAAATCTGAGACTATAGAAACCAATTTGTTTCCATCTCACTACGTGTGAAATACTTTAAGAGTAAGCTTCCGTTTACTTTTAACTCAGTTCTGAGATAAGTAACGTCTTTCACGGGCTCATGCTAAATAAAGGTTCTGGCACTTTCTTTTTGCTGAGCTTTAAGAAAGGGAGCGAAGAGGATGGCTAGCGAAGAAAGATTTTTGCCATGACATGTGTTCAAGACTTATACATTGTTGGGGGAATGTCTGTACATTGAGTGTTGAATGAGTTTTTCATATTCCCTAAGAATGATATCACATCATTTTAATGATCTCATAGACCGTGTCCTTGATGGAAGCAGCCAGAGAATTCAACAGGAAGTGTCTAACTATGAAGAAAAAAAAAAGTGATGCCAATATAGGGTAATTCTCTCTCACAAGGTTCAAATCCCTTAAATAAAAGTTATTCCATATGCTTTCTTTGGAGTGTAAACTTTAGAGTGTACATTTTACCACCAAAATGATATTTCATCCGAACTGTGCTGAACTATGTCGTGCCGTGGATTGTTTTCCTCCCATCACTCAGAAGAAGAAGAGAAACCCATGGAGAAAGTGTTTGCCCTGGGCTATAGTAAACATATTGCAAAAGGCTCCATCTCATCCTATTCCAGAAAATGACTGAGAAAACAAAAAAACCTTCCCCCTTTAAGTTCAGCCACAAGGGATCATTTTATCTTTCCTAAAGGACAAGATAACATGTTAGAATCTATCGTGCAGTAAGCAGTATGTCCCGTCTCTCTCCTTTCTGCTGCCAAGTTTGTTTCCCATTTCAGCCAACCAAGAAACTGTTCCACACAAATAAGCCAGAATTTGGGATTAGAATACCACTTGATGGACTCTTTCCAGAGAAGTCTTCATTGCTCTTTGATTACCCACATTTATCCCACATTGCACTTGCCCTGGCAATCAGGATTAGTTTTTCAGTCAATATGAATTTCAGTTCAATGCTCATAAGACCTCTCCTTCTCTCTCTGTCTCGCTCTCATTTCTACACTTTATCCACACCGCCCTAATCAATTTATTCTTGATATTGCATCACATCTTAGTTGAGAGACTCAAGAGGAATGTAATTCTAAAAACTTTATTTTCCCTAAACTAGGCAAGAGTGAAGGACGTGCTGATTTAAATTCTGGTGCAGGAAGGGAAACGTTGAAAGGAATGCAGCAATGAAGAAGGGAGATAATCAGTCTCTTCATAAAGAAGTCAGTACATCTGCCTGGATATGGTAGCCTTAGGCAGATGTTTGATAAGAGTTGTTGGTAGAGAAGAGCTCACCATCTGGCATAAGATGCATCTTAGTACAATTAATTTCTCATTTAATAAAGGTTTCCAATGCTGAACCACCCCTGAAGCTGAGGGAGTATGGTTCTGTTGGGGGAATCCTGGATTTGCAAGAAGCATCAGGTCCACCAGCTCTACTTAAAGCCTTTGTTGGTGTGCCTAGGTTCATAAGGAACCAGTGCCCCAAACCCTTGTGTATTTCGAAGCACAAGTCAGCTCAAAGAGAACTTATCAAGGCTCCCATTTCTTTTAGTTTTTTTAAGATTTTATTTATTTATTTATTTGAGAGAGAGAGAATGAGAGAGAGCACACGAGAGGGGTTAGGGCCAGAGAGAGAAGCAGACTCCCTGCCGAGCAGGGAGCCCGATGCGGGACTCGATCCAGGGACTCCAGGATCATGACCTGAGCCGAAGGCAGTCGCTTAAGCAACTGAGCCACCCAGGTGCCCCAAGGCTCCCATTTCTTGATGACAGTCAGTCTAGATGTCCCCAGGTTCACTTTGGTGATACAGGTTTCCATCATTTTGCCCCCAGAGGAGTCTCCTTTTGGTAATACATTCCATTTTGATAGAAAAATAATGTTTTAATTATTTGTAAAATTTAGTAGCAGCCAAGGACAGATATTCAACTTCTTGCCAGATAATAAGCAAAATATTCTACCTTTCAAACAGAAACATTTTGTTAAGCCTAGGGAAGAGTCTGGAGGAAAGCAAGCCTGCTCTAATTCAGTTTCAGTAGCTCTTGGGGCCACTTTTTATTGTTATTTATTTATTTTTGCTGGTTTACTATTAAATAAATACACAAAGAAGGAACTAAAGAAATACGTAGATACAAGTTGAACTAGACGGTTTAAAGACCTCACCAGTCGAGACTACCTAAGGAAAGCACTTACCCATTGGGGCCACCACATATAACTAACCTTTCGTTGATGTACGAACTTGCCAACATACAGTTTACTGGGTAGCAGCAAGGGAGAGGGCAACATAGGAGGTTTGGAACCAGATTGTAATGCCCGTCCTACCACTTACTCACCACATGACTTCGGCCATGTAGCTTAACCTTCCTCAATTTCCTCAATTTCTCCTTGTAATACATAGCTAATATTATCTCTCCTTTGGGATTATTGTGAGGATTACAAATAATGTATACAAAATGCATATCACAGTTCTGGCTTGCAAGAGACCCTCAATAAATAGCAGCTATTAACATTGCAATGTAGAAAGCACAAAGTCCAAGAGAATTTTAACACTGAACATATTGCAGAAACAGACCACACAGGCTTTCCAAATTCAGTATTTAAGACTCTAAAATTAAGCTGGCATTGCACAGACTGGTCCCTCAATTTACCAACAGACTATCTTTTTATATCTTATTAGTTTATTCCATTATGGTTTGAAAGCCAGAAATTCTTTTTTTCTCTTTCTCATCATTTTGGTAACTTACTGCTTAAGTTCTTTTTTTAAAATCCAGAATTTTAAAGGCTAAGCATTTTCAGTGTAAACAACGTAACAGAACCAGTGCCCTCCTTCCTCTCACTACCACCTACACAGACTGCTTGGTCTCAGAGCCAAGGTCGTCAGGAAATTCCCAGGCAATAGACGGCAGAGGCCCTCGTCCGGTCTTCCTAGACCTTCCATTTCATTATAGTCCCCGAGTTCTGGCATCGGGTCTGCAGGGATTATCATACGTTCCTGTGATGATGTTACCTAGGCCTTTACCATTACATTCCATAAGCATTTATGGTGCTATAATCTCTAATTATGCATTGACCTCCTCCTGCTGAAGTTTCATTAGCATTAAGTGCTAAAGCAGGCTTTTCACACACAAAAACAGGGATTTCGCTATTTCTCAGCATAAGATTTTTTGGAGTTTCTGTCTCTCTTTCACACACACACACACACACACACACACACACACACCGTTAATGAATCTGAATGCAGCCACAGTCCTTTATTATTTTCATCTAAATGGCATTCTCCTCTCCTATCACCGGCTCACCTCTGTTTCCATTTGGATGCTTTCTAACAATGGCCCTAAGGCATTTTTTAAAAACTGGAATTTACCAAGAAGGTGGTAATACATTTGAATAAAAATCTAATGAATATACTTAATCTAGAGGAGACAGTAGGTATAATTATTGAATTCTGCCCTTTTTCTCAAAGACTTTGCAATTTCAATGTAACCTCAGTCCCAAGAAGTACAGTTCAGCACCAGCCAATAGCACACCCATTAAATGGGTAGAAGAGTAATTCTATTCTTCTCCTCCTGACCCACCCTGGCTATGTGCTTCTTCCTTTACAAACACAGGAAAAATTCACTTGTTTTAACCCATTTTGGAAACGGATACCTGCAGCCCTCGTGCTTTCTATTGCCATTGTGTTACTTATTTCATAATTTAGCCCTCAAGGAACATTCCTCCCCTAAATTTCTGGGGGAGCTTCAGCCCCTTTGTCCCATTTGTTCTCATAACCTAGAAACAAAGACAAGATCTTTCGAAGATCTTCCCATGGGCACACTGAACCAAGCCCGCTGTGTCTCACATGTTCCGGTTGACCTACAGAAAGCCAAGCCTTGGTAGTGGTGGTGACAGTGAGTCTTGGCATGTGACTTTGGATGTGTTGAATCAATAACATTGACATAAGCTAAACCATGAAAAGGGAGTAGGATTGATCCAGGCCACATGTTAACTGTGAGCTGTTATAGTTCCTAAGTCTGTCATTTACGACTGTGCAATACAACTCTCAAAACCTCAACTTTCTATCCAGACATACTTAGATGTCAGGAATTGCCACTCTTTCTGACCTGTCATTATTCCCTTATGTTCTTCCGTACATTGCCTGCTAGCCCAGAGCAGCCGTATATAGTCCCTACCCCATCAGGATATGTGTACAAAAGGGCCGTGACTTAGGTATAAGTTTTCCTCCATTACCAAGGTGCTCCTGTTTCCTGTGCCTTGCAATGGTTATCTGATTCTCCGTCTTATCTTCCCTTCTGCAGATTCACTGTTTGACTCAGCTTTTAACCAGCCCCCCCCGCCCCGCAGTTCCTCCATCAGTATATGTGTACCCATGCGTCAGTGGTTTTTAACCTTCTTGAGGTCATGAACTAAATGGAGAAGGTGATGAAAGTTAAGGAATCGCTTTCCAGAAAAGTGCACGTGTGGATTTATGTTGGGTTCACATCCCTGGACTCCTTGAATCATTGATTTCCCAGCCCCCTTGCTGGTTGTTTATGTACTCACTGTGGCTTGCTTAAACTGCTTCTAATGTGAAGCCTTCCCCTGACCTCCCTTCACCCCAGTCCCTGACCAAATCATCCAGCTTGCATGTTCCCCAAGCCTCTGAGCTGTTGTCTGCCTAGATGTGCAAAAATCATTCTCCTGATTCTTCAAGACTACTTCAGGGCCCAGGGTGTTAACTCCTGGTGCTGAGCAGTAGCTTATAATGCTCCATAGCTCAGCGATGGCCTTGGTAAATGAAGTGTTTATCCTATGCTTGGCTTCTGACTCCACTCTTAGTAACTATCTTTACTGCATGGGGTAAGAAAGGCCTATTAATTGCTTGAGTTAGGAATCTCTTAATTCTTACAGGTTGTATCGGTTTGAGATTCAAATATACCTCAGAGTCCATATTCTTATCCCAGGTAAAGTTGTGTCCTAAAGATCTACTATCAAAAATGACTCTTCTGTGAAACTTAAGGATTCTGCAATATTTACTTGATAACAACTACTAGACACATATAATGTAATATGAAAACATTATGTAGAAGCAAAACTTTGGTGGAATTTGTTGGTCTGTAGGTCCCATGCTTCAAACACAAAATTGAAATCTGTGGCAGTGAGGCAACTATCTTGGTAAAATACATTAGTTTAAGAAGATAACTATGCGCTTTGCCCCCTAAGATACCCTTGAACTCAAGCAAGATTATCTTTAACTCCAAAAAGATAGGTGCAGATTCTTAATTAAATTAATTTGTGATTTGGGGCCCAGAAACTCACTTAAATGTTGATAAATGGAAGAGCAGGGAAAGGGTCTGGGAGAATGAGCTGATCTCTGCCAATATTTTCCAGGAGTTGCCTTGTTGTCAGGTAAAACTCTGTCAGGCTGTCTCAGGAAACCGTTTATAATGGGAGTGGGATTTGTCTAATGTGGGAATGAAAGGCACTCAGATTAGGAAGGCAGCCCATTGTCTATGAAAAGTCCTTTGACCCAGCCAGAGGAAACTAGCATTTCATTCAGCCACTCTCTGTCCTCGGCACACAGCATGTCTGAAACACTGCAGGCCCCAAGGCAAGCAAGTGCCCATTTTCAGATTCTTTTTTATCTCTATGTAGCATGCAGTGAGCTGTGAATTGGTGGTCGCCATAAAAGCAAACTCCACTGGTTTCATGATTTTTCCTTGATTGTTGCTAATCAGCAATCCCACACAACTTCATTAGACACCCTCTGTTCGTGAACTTCTTTTGCCTTAGGTATAACAACAGGACTTCTGTGGTATGTCTATCTTTGTGTCCCCTTCTCTGGCAAGGCTGCTAGAAGTTCAGCTCCATTGGATTTGCAAGACAACCATGGATCTTTTGTGCTTAGCTATTGTTAACGATTTACATGCATCTCCTTGTTTGATACTATCCCAGTAGCCTTCTGCTCTACAGGCCTCATTAAGAAAAAGATGAATTCAGTATTTGATCTAACTCTAAATGTATTGCTCATTTTACCTCCAGAAGATTCTTAAAATGTTCTGACACATTAACTGGAATTCCTAAATGCCTCCATCTTCCTAGAAATAGAGCTCAGCTTTTATCAATTTCTTTTGAGCAAATGGTGAACGATATAGCAATCATTCCAACAATAATACTAATACAAATAACAGTAACAACAATAATAGCAGCTAGCATTTATGGGGTGCTTTCTATATTCCAGGTAGAAACACTGTGCACATATTGACACAGTTAATCCCACTCTGTAAAGGAGGTGTAATTGTTATCATCACCATTCTTCAGGTGAAGACCCTGAAACATGGATAAGTAATTACTATAAAGAGACAGAAGTCACCATGTGGGAACACAGGGTGAACAACCGCATGGGATGATGGACCTGAGCTGGTGTTGGTGTGAATGCCAAGATATTAAAGCCATTTAATATGGAAGAGGGGTCTCCATGAAAAAATCCTGTCCTGGAAGCTGTACCAGGTTGTCAGCAAAGCTCCTCATATTGAAATGAATACACTACCTAATGCAATTTTTTTTCTTACAAATTACAACTAGAAGTCCTAAAATCTTAAACTCCTGAGAGTGGCCTTTTCTTCATTCCTGTGAAGGCAAAAACACTTGTGAGTTATTTATCTGTGGACACACTCAGGTGATAGATCTCGATGTTCCCACTTTCTTGCCTGCGTTGTACGCAGACTTGCAACTGATGAGATCTGAGTTGAATATCTGCTGCTCCATTTACTAGTGAGTTACCTTGGGCAAATGATTTCCCTGAGTCGGTGTATCTCCAAAATGTAAATGCTTTCTTCATTAGATTGTTGGAAGGATTGAATGAGGTGAAACATATGAAGTTATTCAATCTAAGCCATAATTCCCTCATCTATAAAATGGAAATCACAATAGCACTTACTTTAGGGGATCCTGTGATGGTTGAATGAGATAATGCTTATAAAAATGCTTACCATAGTGCCTGACACATAGTGAATGCTCCATAGTAAGAATACAGGAAATAGTAAGTATTTGGAGTGCTGAATAAATGTTGGAGCCCCTGACCCCCTTCTCCATTTCAACCTTGGGGATTAATATTTGGTCCTGCTTGCCCCTGTTAATGATTATATTTTAATTTTAACTAGATTTCCATCTTTAGTGGCTATTAGCCTACTTTTCTATATCTTTTTATATCTATTATGACTAAAAGTTTCACATATCACAGTACTCTTTGGAGCTAAGATTTCATTAGTGAGGATTAAAAGAATTGAAAAGTAGGAGAAAGGGTTGAAATTCCCATTAGATCGTAAGAATTAGTCTCTCTTTCTTTTAAATAGGCTCACAGTAGTGGGATTCAAATTCCTACTTCTGCCTCAGAAAAGAAAGAGAGAAAACAAAATAAAAGAAGAGTATTTGCAAGTTACTTTTATCTTTAAGACTATCTCAAATTCACTTCCCTCTCAATATTGGGTATAAGAGAATATTTCTCAAAGCCCACAGAGTAATTCAATTCTGACAAGACTTTTCAGACTAAATTGCAAAGTAATTTAAGATCTCCTTTCAAAGAAAATGCACACATAATTCATAACAAACCTCCTTTAACTCTTCTTCCCTTTTAACCAATTTTAAACTCAGGGCTCTCTTTGTCACCTTAAAGTTGGAACTTAATGGAGCAGAGCCACTTAGGAATCTGTCAAAGGCTTTATTCCATGCTGAAATTTGTAACTGTTCTTGATGTCATTATGAACCCAGTTCCAACCTAAATCATCGGTGCCTTCATTGTGTCCCCATTGCAGGACAGTACTGCTTCTTACTCACTAAGTGCTTTGCCATTTCCAGTGGCAGGATTTGGATTAGCACAGAAAGCCAAGCACCCTACATCTCTCTCCTGGTATTCTTGGAGGAAGTTGGAAAATAATAGGTAGCGAATCAATAACTCTTGGGGTGAGAGGCCCCTAGAGGCCACATTATCCAATATGCAGTGCATGAATTTTCTCCATAGCACCCTGGAAAGTAACTCTTTCATTCTATGCTTAAGTATCTCCAACGACAGAGAACTCACTACCCTTTCCTAGAACCCATTTCCTTTTGTATCAGATCTAAAAATTAGGAAATTTTGTATTCAAATATAAAACTAAAATCTTTCTCCCTATGATGTTGTTACTTTTGGGCTTTATCTTACCTCTGGAAACCCCAAAAACGAGGCCAGTCCTTCCTCTGCATGACTACATTCCAAATGCTCACTGAAGCTATTTCTACTAAATCCATCTATCTTTTAAACTCTCCTCCTTCCTTCCATCTTCCTCTTCAACCACCCAACTCCTTCTCCTGTGGTCTGCTGTGGTTTGTCAGGTCTCATTCAGATAATAATCTTTCTCAGAAAAGCCTTTTCTGACCACCCTAACTAAAGCAGTTTCCCTATCACTCTCTATCCCATCCCCTCATGCTGCCTTATGGTTCTTTTCAACCTCTGTCATTAAATCATATATTTATCTGCTTAGCTATTTTTTATGTTGTTTTCTCCACTGGAATATAAGAAACATGAGGTTAGAAGCTCTGTTGTGTTCCCTGCTAGATCTTTAGTGCCTAGAACAATATCTGCACATAGTAGGTGATTAGTAAGTATTTGTTGATGGAGTGGATCAGAAAGTTTAGCATGAAACTGTATTATTCTGGGGGCAGCTATGACAGACTAACTCATACTTCCCACAGAATTCCCCTTGTCTTTTTCTTTTGTGCCAGATATCAAAATAGCAAAATATTTGTCAAGGATTTGGAAAGTCACACCTTGGTATGAATTTGGATTCTCAGGGAGCAAAGTCATTAACTAAGTGGTCTTCCCGAAGCTGAAAGAGTTATTAATGTGCCCTCTGCAAACATGACTCTCCACCCTGCAGGGTGGTTGGCCCTTGGGAAGGTGAAACCTGGTGGTTCTAACTCAAGCTCAGCAAACCTCTGGCCAGAACCTCTTATTACTAAGAGGCAGCTCTTCTAACCTCCCAGGGTGCCTGGAATGCCCCCAATTCCTGAAGTCATTATGTTTTACAGCGGGTCCTCTTGACAGAGCTTCATTGGCCTTTGGCAGAACATAAGCCAGAATAATGGGCAGGCAGATGCCAGAATGAATTCCAATGTGTACACACAATTCTTGGCCCCATAAAAATCAATTCCTTATTCATAATTAAGCAACTTCTTGAGAAAGGGCAGGTTGGTACAGTTATTAAAAGATAAATAATAGATAAGGATCCACTTGTTTTATTTTTTATTTATTTACTTATTTTTTTTAAGGACCAAAAAATTTTAAACACAAAATAGTACTGTAATTAGTTTTCTTCTACTTTGTTTCTAACCTGTGACACTCAGGGCCAACTAAACAGAGGAGCTTTTACAAATTTTCATTGCCCCTCTGTGTTGTGTTTCTCCTTAAAAATGTATCTTTAAGAGCAGAAAGACAAAGCAATTCTAGATAGGAAGAAAAAGCTAGAAGCACCCTGATGTAAAGGTCACAAGCTGTGTCATCCTGTGGGCCTTTTCCTGTTTGCCAACTTGGGTTTAAGGAGCAAAGCTGCAAACAAAGGCTGATAAATGGCTCCACGCTAAAGAGCAGCAGCTTTCCCCAGCAGTTAAGGCCACACCTCCCAACTAGCTTAATTGGCAACAGAATTAGCCTCATTTCCTTCAACCTCCCCACCATCTTTTTTGCCTCAAATTGGTATATAAAAGGGATGGGGAAGGATGGGGTCATCCTTGGAGAGACTGCAGTGTTTGAGGTGTGAAGCTGTTCCCTCTGTCCATCGGGGTGCTTCCTCTATCCTAAGTCAAGTGGAAGGGACTCCACTGGAAGGAATCACCCAATAGGCTAAGGCTACCTGCAAGAAGAGGCCTTGCCAGCTCATTCCCCAGTGGAGAAAACTATGGAGGGGCTAAGGCCCTCTCAAAACAGAGTAAAGGAAGGAAGTTCTTGGATGTGGTTTCTTGGAGGGGGAGTACACAAGAACATGGAGACTGGCCTAGAGATCTCTAAAAGGAATCAGCTGGAATGGTCTGTGTCAGCAGGACCTGATAGCTCCCTGGTTTGGTGTGTTTAGGAAGTGGCCAAGGTGAACCCACCTGGCACAGTGGTCCATGGCCCAATAAAGGGGATTGGAGGTCAAAAGAAGGATGAGAGCCACGACACTGCCCAAATGGCCCCAGATCCAAGCCATAGCAAAGGGCTGGAAATGTACATAGCTGGCAGGGCAGATAGAAGATTGAGTGGTCCCTGTGAGGGGATTCTCAGCAAAATACAGGTGCTACCATGTCAGCAGAGGTCTCTAAGAGAGGGATTGAGCGGGAACAAGCTTGGTCCCCCATCCCTCCTCTGTGCCTCCAACACCAGGGGACACTGGTACCCAGAAGTGTGTTAGAGGAACACCTCTTCTGCCTCTCCTCCCTTCCAAGTCATCCTGCCTGCTGCTCTAGAATATTCTGCAGGGCGAAGAAGAATCCCGCTTTGAAGATTTAGGTTTTAAGCTAGACTGTACCAAGCCTTAATAAATAAAAGGAATTGAATAATGGAATTTGGCTAAGACATCATTAATGGAACTACCTACCCACACAAAGAAGGATTTGATGTAGTACAGCTGGAAGCAGTAATTGGGAAAAAAAATAAACTACTTCATATATATATCCCAACTAATCAGGAATTCTATAATAAACTGGTGTCAGCAGTTAGAAATTTTTTGCTAGGGATTAAAGATTTGGTAGAGAAAATGGTAGGTCCTTTTGTAGATCTTTGGCTGTAGTAGTCATTTTATCATTTTTTTCTTTAATGATTATATTAACAAATATTCTGAAAGGGAAATGATATGTTTGCTTAATATTTTCCTTTTGCAAGTTTTTGAGTGACATTGATTTCTTGTTAACAAAAGAATTGAGACTATACTGGGGCGTTGGAGAAGCAGGATGTCCCAGTCAGGCACCCAGGACAGAGAGTAGACTGTGGGAGCTGGGAGGGCCAATGAAAGAAGAGCTGCCCAGGAGCAGGATGTTGTTGAGTAGTTTAAGTGAGTAAGTGTGAGGCAAAATATTTTAGCAGTAGCAGTGAAAAATAACGAAGTGGATGGTGTTAGAAACCAGGTGATCTTGAGAAAGACTGTAAGAACCAGGAGAGAGAAGACTGGGTAGGATCCAAAATGGGAAGAAGGTCAGAGTCATGAGTCATGGAGGGGATGGCATTGGTGGCAGTAATGGTGGTACCATTTAGAGAACACTTTCCCTGCATTATATCATTTTCACTTCCAGCATAATTGCAATACCTTCTTCTCTTCCTCCTTTTCTTCTTCTTGCTCTCTCCTTCTTCTTCTTCATCACTAGTATTTATTGAGCATAGGTGTCATACACCATTCCACAAAAAACAATTTGTAAGATCAAATGGTCCCTGACACTCCGTGATCCTAGACCAGGGACCAGTCCAGTCAGGTGTAAGAGAGATTGGTGATGACATCTCAGTTCTGTTTCAGTTGAGGTGCTGATTGGACATCTAGTTTGAGATACTTGTTTTAGAAGTAAACCAAACTGTCTGTTCAAAAGAGAGAGAAAGGAAGGAGGAGGAGCAGTGGGAAGAATGGGTTATTTGAAGAAGGATGATTTACTTAAGAAATGCTTGTCTAATTCTTACTATGTTACAGGTGCCATTTCAAGTGCTTTATAAACATTAATTCATTGAATTCTTGTAGCAACTTATGTGATGGTTACTATTGTTATCATCCTCATTTTATAGGAACCTAAGGTGCATATAAATTAAGTAACTTGCTCAAGGTCACACAGGCAGTAAGTGGCAGAACTGAGATTTGAACCCAGATCCCAGACTCAGATTCTATGCTCTCAATACTACCTAAGCTGCCAGGTGACTTCCCTGAAGGAACATCGTAAAGATTAAATAATGGGATGTTGAGAAACACCAGAGTTGCGATCCTGTCTGTGAATCTTAAATGGTACAGTGAGCAACATGATCCTTATTCATGTTGCTTTCATCAAAGGAATTGGGATATTTCATCCATTTCAAAATTTTTGAATAAAAGATGCTGCACACATTTATTTCTGAGAACAGATACAATATACTATCATCAAACTCGTTTTTGCTGAGTAATCTTTTCCTGAATAGAATGAATCAATAACCTGGACTTATTTCCAATTTATGAGATGAATATTTAAACACCACTATGTATTTCTGCTCATAGCACTTTCAAGGATATTGGTTTCATCTAACCCAAATATTCTTTCCAGAAATATGGGGATTGTAGATCTATCTTCACCAGCTTGTGTTATAAACAATGCCTCTTCAGAGTAGTGCCCCAGAGAACAAGCACCAGACAGGTTAGCAGAAAGTTTAATTCTTCTTCTCCTCTCTCCCTTCCAATGTTTGCATACACGAATGGTCCAAGCATGTCCCTCAGTGCAGGGGAGGAAATATTTTCTTTTTAAGTCCAAAGGGCTGCAACTGCTGGAACAGCTATTTCTTCCTCTCTTGGGGTGAAGTTGGAAAGCTCTACATATGCTACCCAAACCCTTGTTTGTTTCCAGAAAGCACCCTCTGCAGCTGTTGCCCTACAATCCATAGGCTTAATGTTGTAGCTGAAAACCAGAGCCCAAAGAGGTACCTCCTTCACCAGGATTTAGAGCCCAGAAGAACAGCTTCCTAAAATCCTGGCAGTCAGGAGAGATGCAACCTGCCTGACTTTTCTTTACCTGCTCTCTTTACCTCACTCCTCACCTGAAGCCAGAGGGCTTTGCCTACAGAACATCCAGGAGGGGTGAGCCGCTTAACTAGGGGTGAAGCAACACAAGCTCAGTCTCCTTGCCTGTTCTTGTCCTGAGACAGATTCCTACCCAGACTGCCAAGGATGCTCCTTTCTTTGTGGATCCATGGAGTGAAGAGCTCTGCAATAAACAGAACAGATTTTAGCCTCACTTCAATGACCATGTCCTCCCAGGAGATCCTTCTGTTCCCATGCAAAAGTGACTAGTTCCTTGCAGCAACCTGGAAGCCTGGTATGCCAGGAGGAGAGCCACACCCCATCTCTGTGTAGTTGGAGCTGGGGCCTGGCTCAGCCACAGCACTCTGTTCTCTGTCATTGTGAGGCTTATGGAAGTTCTTAGCAGAATGATGATGATGGTGGTGATGATTGTCAGCATTCAGTGAGTGTTTATTTTTCATGCACATAATCAGTACTCAATGGATGGCCCTAAAGTCTACAAGATAAATATACAGGTTTTAAATGTACCTCATATCCTCATGCATTTCTGGGAGATAAGTACTATTAATATTTCTATTTTACAGACTTTGAGACTGAGTCTGAGCATGATGAAATAACTTGCCCAAGGCCATAGAGCCAATAAGGGTCAGATATCTGAAGCTCAAGTTGTCTCAAGTGTCACCTCCAGTTTGGGTTGATGAACTTAAAAGTACCCACAATGTAAATATATAAAGTCATTGCTTAATAAAGGAAATCTTGTAGATGATGATTCATTTCAAGCCTAGCTTTTGCAGACCTCCTTCTTTCCTGTATTTCTTCTTCCTTTCCTTTCTACTTTCCAGTCATCCTGCCTTTATTTCATTCATCTTTATTTGGCCTGCCACGTGCCATGCACCAGTCTGTGTCCTGGTCATATGAAGAAGAACAAGACCCAGGCCAGGCCCAGCAAAGCTCAGGTCCAGGAGCCAGGCCTGAAAGCTGATTCCCATGAGAAGCCCCAAGTCTCACAGTCTAGTGAGGTGGGGAAGAGGGTGCTGTCGTCCCATACAGTGCAATCTGCTCTATCCTTGCACACAGGAAGGTGTTGCCCATGGTCCATCCAGGGATGAAATTAAAGGTTCTGGTACCTGAACTTCTACATTTACAATCGGTGCAGCACTCAGCTATCCTGATTTGGGTTCCTGTTTTTCCTGTTTTCCTCCCAACAAGATCAATTTTTGAAGGAAGAAGCGAAAAATCTGCATTTTGAACTCCATAGCTCTATGATCTTAATTTCTCTGACCCTTAGTTTCTTTGTTTGGTTTAAAAAAAAAAAAAGAAGAAAGAAAAGGAGGGATAAAAATACCTGCCCTGTTTACCTGGCAGAAATGTTATAGGATCAAATGAAGTTATAATGCAGGCCTAAAGGGGACAAAATGATATATAAATGTGAGGACTTTTGTATATGTTTCACATGGAATTTAAAGCTGAGTGACGCCATCTACCTATCTCTACCTCCATAGGTACCCACATACATGGTCCCTGTGTTCCAGCCATAACTATATAGCTCTGCTTTGAAGTGTCCTCGACTCATCTGCCTTCTTCCCTTTGCTCACACTCTTTCTACTGCCTGAAGTACCCTCTTCCCATCACTGTCTGTTGACTTGCTTCCTTGCTCAAATGCCATCTCCTTTCATCTAAAGTAGTGACTCTTGCCTCATTTGTACCACTAAATGTTACATATCTCTCAAAAAATCACACTTAGCTCCATGACTGGAGCTAGTCGTCATCTACATCTCAGGCCCCTGTGCCTAGATACGTCTTGTATATGTTCAGTAAAATGTTTATTTACTCAAATTCTGCTTCTCTTCTCTATGCCCTTTCCTGCCTGCCCCCCAACACCCTACACTTAATGCACCACCAGACCCTTAGTGGGCATCCAGTGCATACATCCTAGGAAGCTTTAGGGGCAGCACATTCAAGAGACAAGTCTTCATAAGTCAAGGGAAGTTAAGTTTTCCCCTTAAGTTAAATCCAACATCACAGGGAAGAAGTATATGAAGTTTGCCTATACCCTACTGGGTGGGGATCAGAGCCCAGGAAGAGAATGACTCCCAGAATGCAGGCTGAGAATCAGTGCGGTTACCCAGATGATTGTAGGTGACACACAGGTGAACTTTTCATCAAATGTAATAGTTACATAGTCTCATGGGTATTAAGAAGAAAGAAAATTAGCACATCAAACCCATGACTTCATAAATATTCTTTAATAAAAGCTCTTGCAGTTGAATAAAAATGAGTTGATTTAAAGAAAAACATTACATTGGGCGCCTGGGTGGCTCAGTTGGTTAAGCGACTGCCTTCGGCTCAGGTCATGATCCCGGAGTCCCGGGATCGAGTCCCGCATCGGGCTCCCTGCTCGGCGGGGAGTCTGCTTCTCCCTCTGACCCTCCTCCCTCTCATGCTTTCTGTATCTCATTCTCTCTGTCTCAAATAAATAAATAAAATCTTTAAAAAAAAAAGAAAAACATTACATTAATAATGGAAGTAACATTACATGTTGCTATGGCCAAATGATGTGATGATGGTACTCCAAGGTCAAGAAGTATAAGGACAGAGAAAATAATTTCTGGAGTGTGGAGGTGGAGATGGGGATGAAGAGGTACCTGTTCTATAGATCAGATCTATTGGTAGCCTCAGGAATTAACAGAATTATTCACAGAGCTGTGTTACTATGCAAAACTCTTTGTTTGGAAAAGCAGAATGCAAATAGAATGTTTTCTCATCACTATGTTCCTTCACTGGAATGAAGAAATGTGCTGGTGAATGTCAACTCACACACCAAGCTTTTCAGTGTTGGCCACCAAGTTTCCTAATGGCCGTGGGGTTATACACCCATTCTCAGGACTGTCAGATACAAAGGACCTAAATATGGGTTTGCTTTTCAATTTTTTTTTCTGCAAGACACAACACTTTACAAAGAGAAAACACTTCAAAGGCAATCCTTTTCTCGCATACATTTCAAGGGCTCCATTTGAGATCCACATTCATCTTCCTTATCCAATTACATGATCAAAGTAGAAGTGTTTGGCCTACTTTAGGGGTTTAAAGACATCCAGGGAAAAACTAAGAACATTTAAAACTACTTTTTTAAGCACACATCTTCCTGTAGAAAAACTGGAATCCCCTTTCCCCACCCCCTTAACTAGTCTCTAGATACAGAAAGTCAAATCAGAGTTAACATGCTCTAATCATCCAAACCATAAAAGATTCAGTTACATCTCTGTAAAATCCAATCTAATCTCAAGTCAGTGTGTCTAGTGTACTTTTTGCTCTCTATACTGCTACAAAGTCCCTTCCAGAACCTATTACAAAACTCTTGATTTTCCTGATTAGTTTTAAAGGCCTCATAATTAAAAGAAAAACTATTTAAAAAAATGAAATGTTACTTCATTTATCTCCCCAAAGCTACTGGTTCTAGCACATCTGTTCATTTTAATGCTACAATATGGAGTTCATATTTCTTAAAATAGGACGCACCTTGTCCTTCTGGGACTTGAGGCCCTGGTTAAAAAAAAATAACAAATGTGGTGTCCTCAAAAATATTTAAGCGAACAGGCTGCCTATTGGTGGATTGATTTTTCTCTATGGAAATAAATCTGTTGGCAACCACCAGAATTGGGGTATAAAACATGACCTCGAGCAGCTGCTGCCATTTGTTTTGGTGGGAAAATGAGGGTTTTTGTCTCTCCCCAGGGGTTAATACTGTGATGCTCTAAGCATCCTCTGGGCTCTGATTCTGAAGGGTTACACTGGAGAGGTGGAATGCTTTGTGGTTTATGACAAGATCACAGCAGAATATTTTGTGCATGCTGTGATTTGTATTGCCCATTTGTGCACAGGCCATAAAAGTGCACTTTTTATCAGGAGCATTTGTGAATATATAACAGCACTGAAGACATATGGCCACTAAATAATTCACAGTTATCTATCTCCTCAGCAGATTCCTTATACACCTACCATGTTTTAATGCCTGGTTTGCTCAGAAACAATATTCTTTATGACCCTTCCAATATAAAAATGTTTACTGACTGGCAGCAATATATGGATACCATGGGATTGGGCTGTAAGGAAAGGGAAAGCTCTCTACTTTCTCTGCCTCTCCCTGTCCTCATCTGTTTCTCCTGACTTCTTCCAACCAGCACCTAACCTCACAGGACAAGGTACCCTCCCCAGAAGTGGCTGCTAACTTCTGACTTCTGGTATTTGGGCTATAAGAAGTCACTGACTAACCTTCACCCTCTTTTCTTTCCAGTTCGATATCCATGTACAGCCCCAAGGAGAATCCAAATACATTTGACACTGCAGCATTCTTCCGGTCCGTGGGGAATTTCCTGGGGATCTTCGCCGGCTCGTTTGCAATGGGGTCTGCGTACGCTGTTGTCACCGCGCTGATATCCTTTGAACGTGTGTGTGGAAAGCTGGGGACTACTGAGCGCTATGCCTGGACTGTTTCTGAGGATGGACAACCTCCAGGCCGAGCAAGAAATGGCTAGACAGTCTAGTTCAAATATGATACAATGCCCCTGGAGCCATCTTTGTTCCCAATCTATGAGGCATAGATTGGTACCAGTGGCAGAGGGGACGAGGATCTTTTCTTGTCCAAGGCCTGTTCTAGCACTACTGATACTGTCTGATGCCAAGATAGCAACAGTCTTAAAAAACTGCCATGTAGGAAAATAGGTGGGCATGGGACATAGGGATTGGCTGTATTCGGGTCAAGAGGAAGAACTGAAGATCCAAGGTCAAGGATAAGACAGGATTGACTGGGAGTGATTAACTGGGTATTCTCTTCTTCCTTTTCAAACTTCTTGCAATCACTAGCTCACAGGACTGGCCAAGCCAAAAAATCACTGTGGGTTTAAACAAACATCTTTAGCGATTTTACAGAAGGGGATGGGCAAGCAGGGTAGAAATGACATGTTTGCCACATCTGGACAGTTGTGTCATCTCATTCCCTCTTTTGCAGTAGTGCAATGGGAGAATGGGCAGAGTTCCTAGAGAATTTGGGCCAGGGAATGAAGCTGGTCTAGTGAGCTGTTCAGTCAGAGCAGTTGGATGGGGCAAAAGTAAGTCAGAGTTGAGGAAGAAAGCCAGAAAACCAATGTCAAGTGTGAGGGCTCAATAGAGGCCATAAAAAGAGGCAGAACAAAGGATCAAGGACCAAAGACCTTAGGGAAAAGAGAAAGAAGAAGGGTGCAAGATGTGTCAGGGATCTAGCAAAGAAAGCAAAACGTTGGGTACTTTTTCATGGGGACTGACCCAGTGAATCTCTATTCACTGAGCGGCTGCTAAAACACTAGGTTCTACTAAGGGTTTCTAACATGAGTCGGAAGATGAATAAAATATGGACTCCGCCTTCAATTAGTAACAAACTTGGAAAGACAAGCTCTACAGTAAGAGTTGTATAGAAGGTAGGTGCCAAAACCACAGCCAACTTATTAGGACGCTAAAAATTCAAATGTGGATGAGTGCATTGTTTCTGAAATAGTCTGATAGACTCTTGACCAGACTACAATTCTGAAAAATAATTTGAAAAGTAATATTTACATGCAGAGAGGAATGTAGGCCTGGCCTGAAATATAGGTAGGATATAGACAAAGGCTATATGCTTAGTGATGCAGGAGAAAACCAGCATTCATTGAAGTGTAAGGATGGGACCGAGAGGGCCGGAAGTCTCGGTTTGGTGAGCAGTGGAAGGTGAGGAGACACAGGTGCGTTGGACTCACCCTGTGGAGTATCTTGGAGTGTAATTCAAAGGAATCTGAGCTTCTGTCTGTAGTCTGCAATTAGCTACCAAAGGTTTCTGCTCAGGAGAGTGACATACTGCAAGTCCTGTTTTTAAACAATAAATGAAGAACTGGTTCATAGGACGAGTCAGAAAAGGATTAGAATCAAGAGAAACTGTGATGATGAACTGTGAAAGAAATATCAAGAAGGAGTCTAATGTTTAGAAGAATCTCTAGGACTAGAATAGGATTAGAAGAGGAGAGACTCAAAGACTCAAAGACTA